>NW_021318997.1:243142-307016 GCF_001605985.2 Dendrobium catenatum | reverse complement strand
ATCTGATTGGTCTACCTTTCTTCTTACTATAGTCCACATGAATCCATGTAACAGCCAACGGAGCAGTCCTGATAACATTTTTCTGAACATTTTGTTCCAAACAAAACTTCTCTAAGTGACCAATCTTCCCGCATTTGTAACAAATACTAGGCATCTTTTCATAGCAAGTTTTTTGATAGAACTTCCCTAACGAGCCTTCCACCCATACACCTGACGGTAGTTTGCCATCCAGTTTCAATTTCACACACACCCTGGAATATTCACGTCTCCCCCACTGAAACATATTCTCATCGATCATATATGGAATGCCAACATAGGAAGCTATTCTACAGACATTGATCTTGTCCCATCTTTGAAGAGGAAGATTAGGAAGTCTAATCCAAACAGGTGCTGTCAAACCTTTGAGTGTAGATGGATTGAAATCTGGTGTCCACCTTTCAAGACCAACAATACAACCATCAACATACCAAGGTCCGCTTTTTAAAATAGAGTCCATAGCTTCTTGATCTTCAAATGCACATAGAACCCATCCTTCACCAAGTAGAGTCATATGAAATCTCCCAAAAACGTTCCACTGTCTTCTTAGCTAGGAACCTATGATGTGGTAAGGAGTCTTTTCACCAAACAGCTTGACTACCAGAGATTTCATTAATCTATCCGAATTTTCCTTTTCATTTTGTTGATGAAGCTTGATTGTACCATCTTCAGAGAAACCTTCTCCAAAATCGAAGTCAATGATTTTAACTTTAGACTTTGTATTCCAAACATTCCCTATCACAGGATGCGGAGGAATTAAATCCTCCTTGTTACCACAATAGCCCAGATTGGCAGATTCACATTACCTGACTGTTTCTAGATCTCCATTTCCTTGAGTGAAACTAGTTTTTCCAATAACTTGCTTTACAGCTCCTTCTCTTCCCACATCACAGCTAAAAGATAATGCCTTATCAGATCCCAAAAAGGGATTCTCCACAAAATCAGAATTTCCTTCAACAGGTGTTACAATCACCTTTCTTCATGAGCAATCTTCCTCCAAGATGTTATTTTCACTGGTTCTGGTTACAGATTCTTCAAACATCACCTTCTTCCCCTTTCCAACACATTCCGACTGTTTCTTAGGAAACTGGAGAGCACCTTCCCTGATAACCAAAGGTTTGGCAGATTTAAACCTTCCTTTAAAATCCAGATCGGAAACCTTGTTTGAATCACCAAATGCTGGTGGAGAAATAGAATGAATTATACGAGGAGGGACCCTGACTGAAGTTGAACCGACAAGTCGACTATCTCCGACGCCATTGGAGGGCGGACGCCGACCATCCTCCACCACCATTAGGGGCGAACGTAAAAAGTGGAATACGAAACTTCAAAATACCATTACTTTTCTCAGTAAAATTGTGGAGCTTCTCTCACTAAAATTTTTATTTTATGATCATTAGATATATGATCAGCTTATTAGAAAATAATTAAAAAGCCTAATTATGATAATTAATGCAAGATGAATTAATAGTACTATATAATATAATCCATGCAGGATGATCAATTAAAATTAGGATCCCATCTTCCAATCAAAATTAAGGAAATATTTTGAAATTCAAATTTTATACTCATCATACCGGACGATAGGTATTATATTATATGATGTAATTAATTATTGCCTAAATTAATACCATGATTAGAAAATGAATTTTGATTAATTGATCTAGTTAGATCATATAGAATGATTTGACCAATCGTATTGTACAACCCAATTCATGTATGGGATGATAATTAAATTATTATCAATCATACTAAATGATAATCCAAGTCATTTGAATTAATTGTACCAGATGATAATCTAAATCATCCTAGAAGATCAATTAAATTCTTTGAAATGATAGTATATCACATAGTTCTTTATATAGTACAAATAAGAGTATTTTGAACTAATCGTATAAGACAATCCATGGCCGTACTGGATGATCATAATCAATATAATTAAATTTAGGTCTTTTTGTGAGGCCTTGTATTTAATTTCTCTCATTGACGTATTTTAAAATTTTCTAGGCTGTTGAGTGTTTTTGAGAGGGAGCTTTGAGAAGAAGTTCTATGAGAGTTTTGGGAAGAAGAGCGAGACCTTTTATGTGAGGGAGAAGCAGTGTGAGGGGATAAAATAGTTGCTCCAAGGAAGGGTCTTACCTTGTTCCACCAAGTGTCTGCCTAGGTTTCTTGGGTGGTTCCACGGAGAAATTCTTCAACGCAAGAATGTGGTTCTCTACCATCAGTAGGAGGGTGAGAAAGGAGTTCAAGGTAATATACCTTCTCTAGGAGAGAGAGAGAGAGAGAAAAAAAATATTGAAGGTCCATTTTCATTGTTTGGAGGGTAATAAAGCTTCCAGCTCTCCTCCATACTAGGTTTGGTGGAACTGATTCATGTAAGGGCTTCTCTACCTTACTGTGGGGGAAAAATGACATAATGATCGTGTAATACACATAATGGAGGACTCCGGAGAGTGGACGTAGGTCATAGTTAACCAAACCACTATAAATCTTTAGTGTGTTTATTCTAATTTCAATTTTTTTGTATTTTACTTTTTTTCTCAATAATTGTATTATAATTGGTGAAAATCATACTCGATGATTAGCTCTATTGATTAGAAATTCATAATCATTATTTTCATGTTTTGGTAAATTCATTTTGCTTCAGCACTGAGTGAAAAATTGCAACTAGTTTTAATTAATATTAAAATATCCAAAACTATTATTTTTATTTTTAAATTAAAAAATTTGTTTTTAAATTCACTAATTCAGTCCCCTCTTTATGTGCCTACTGACAAGTTTACTTAGGCTTAACATCCTTATCAAACTTTCATATCCATCTCAGTAGATATAAGGTGAGGCCCCAATGGTAACAATCCACTCACATAGAAGTCATTGGCTATTTGACAAACTTTTTATCCTTCCTCAGAGGATGAGGGTTCAACTAGAAATACAAATTTTCCAAAAATCAAAAGTAATATTTTTAAACAAAGGTGGTTTAGTGATTGAAAAATCTTATGTAATATTACGATTATAAAAATTAGCCATGGATCAAAATTCAAAAGTTTTTAAAAACTTATTTTTATGAATCCCTCTCTGATACCACTTAAAAGTTCACTGAAGGTACTTAAAAGTTTGTTAGGGATGTTATCCTTATGAAGTAGTTCCAAGGCTAACCAAGAGAGAGGTGAATTGGTATTTTAAAACTCCTTTCAATCAAAATATAATCACAACCAAGATTCACCACAAAGAAAACCAAAGTACAAAAATTAAATGTGGAAATAATAAAGGAAAGAACACACCAGATTTATAGTGGTTCAGTCAAGCCTTAACCTACGTCCACTCCTTGGAGGCACCCTTCAAGTATTGCACTAAACTCAGCGTCTCTCCTCTAGCCCCCACAGCTAGGCGGAGAAGCCCTTACAAAATCACTTTCACCTTCCCCGGTGCGGCGGAGTAGCTGGGTTTTTTGACACCAAAGAGATCTTATTCTTCCCATAACTTCCCTCAAGACAAGCCTTAAATCCGATGGTACTAAGGTGCAAGCTCACCAGAGCAACCATGTGGAATCCCCCTCCACACTCTCTTGAAACCCCCTTTAAGGATCTTTTTCCTCTCTCTAACTCCACCCTTTCCTCTCTCCCTTTCAAGCTCTCTCTTGAAGTTCCCTCCAAAAGAATGAAGCTATAATGGTAGCCAAAGACACTTACTAAGTGCCTTGTTAAAACTTAAATAGAAGAGCTCAAAACAGGCTTATTAATTGTAATTTGTCGTCTTTATCGTCCAGGCCGATCAGTGTAAATTAATCCCAATCAGCCAGGATTATTTGGGACTATCATAGGAAATTTGTTCATATCATCGAGGATGATAATATATTGTCCTGACTGATCAGTACAAATCATGGAATATCATCCTGAACATCGCCCTCAATAAGAGTTATCTGATGTCCAATCATCCAATGGATCATCCCGGTCGATCCTGTGATCATCTAGGAAGATGTGATCATGTAATCAAATATTAATTGCTTTCCTTAAATACCAGATTAATTTAGGAAAAATTATGCTGGATCGACCAGGCTGATGCCCGGGATGATGTCCAAAAATAAGTTATACCAAAATAGATATGGCGGTTGATTATTTTTTATTTGAGCCTATCATCCTGGTTGATACAAAATCATCCAGGATGATGTGCTTAATGATGGCTACCTTAATAAGGATTCCCTAATTAGGGTTTCTTTTTTTTGAACTGATAATCCAGGCTGATATAACTATCATCCCAGATGATGTTACCAAAAATAGTAAACTCTAGGAAATAGTAAAAAATTCTCCCAAGGTGTGTGTGTGCAAGGTTACTTAGCATCAGGAACCACATTATTTACAATAGACTCAAGAAAGGAAAAAAATACAAATTGACTCAGACTTAATCTACCCAATCTTGAGATGGCTTGAGTTGCACTCAATCTTATGGACCTGAAAAGTTAGTAGGCAAGGCAGTTGTAGAAAATCATGAATGTTTGCTATCATCAAAATTCTAATCCATGATAATAGATTCGTAATAATCTCCCCTTTTTTAAAGATGGCAAACATTACTGGTTGAATTTGCAAAAATGAAAAGATTTTCTCCTAATCTCTCCCTTACTAAAATAAAACTTTAAAAAAAAGGGGAAATCAAATTTTTATTATTTTTAGTTTTTATAAAAAAAAGCTATAAATACAACAGTACGTTCTCCCCCTTTGACATTATTAAAAAGAGAAGGGGCATAAAAAAGTCTTAAAAAAGAAAAATTTACCTCGTATTTCATTCAAAAACTTAGTAAGGAATGGATTGACACTGCATAATCCAGTAAAGGTAAGAAATTTAGAAATTATTAATCCAAGCTCAAGTTCTTTTAAAGGCTAAAAAATTTTTTAATCCAATATCTAAGTCAAAGAATAAATTAGAAAAAAGAAGCACTAATTTCTCAAAACCCCTTTCATAAAATATATCTAATAGAAGATTAATGCAAAAATTGGTGAATCAAGAACCATGATTTTCAAGATCAAGTATCAAAAATATCAAGGGTTCTCTTAAGCTTTAAGTAATACAAAAAAAGTAAGCATACTCTTTGTGGGCTCATTTTATGCCTCTTATCAGTTTTTGGTGCACTTTGCGCATCTTTTAATTTTTTATACACTTTGTATATCATTCTTAATTTGGCATTACGAATCTTTTGATTTGGCGTCATTAGTCACTTTTTTTTGTTTGGCATCATTGGTCTTTTTTTTTTTTTGAATATGCTACCTTTATGAAATTTTAAAAACAAAAGTAAACCCATTCTATTGAAACAACAAACTACCAATTAAAATCATTTTCCATATTCAAAAATCAATTGATTGCAAGAAAGTAGACACGCAAATTTTCCAAAAATAAAAAGTAATATTTTTAAACAAAGGTGGTTTGGTGATTAAAAAACCTTCTGCATTATTACGATTATAAAAATTAGCCATGCATCAAAATTCAAAAATTTTTAAAAACTTGTTTTTTTGAATCCCGCTCTGATATCACTTAAAAGTTCACTGAAGGAACTTAAAAGTTCGTTAGGGATGCTAAGCCCTTATGAACTAGTCCCAAGGCTAACCAAGAGAGAGGTGAATTGGTATTTTAAAACTTCTTTCGATCAAAACACAATCACAACTAAGATTCACCACAAAGAAAACCAAAGTACGAAAATTAAATGCAAAAATAATAAAGGAAGGAACACACCAGATTTATAATGGTTCGGTCAAACCTTGACCTATGTACACTCGTCGGAAGCACCCTACGAGTATTGCACTAAACTTAGTGTCTCTCCTTTAGCCCCCACAGCTAGGTGGACAAGCCCTTACAAAATCACTTCCACCTTCCCCGGTGAGGCAGAGTAGGTGGGTCCTTTGACACCAAAGAGATATTCTTCTTCTCAGAACTTCCCTAAAGACAAGCCTTAAATTAGATGGTACTAAGGTGCAAGCTCGCCAGAGCAACCGTGTGGAATCTCCCTCCACACTCCCTTGAAACTCCCTCCAAGGATCTTCTCTCTCTCTCTCTAACTCCACCCTTTCCTCTCTCCCTTTCAAGCTCTCTCTTCAAGTTCCCTCCAAAAAAATGAAGCGATAATGGCTGCCAAATGCACTTACTAAGTGCCTTATCAAAACTTAAATAGAAGAGCTAAAAATGAGCTCATTAATTGCAACTTGCTAACTTTATCATCCAGACCGATATGTATATCATCCTTGTTGATTAGTGTAAATTAAGCCCAGTCAGCCAGGATGATTTGGGATGATCAAAAGAAATTTGTTCATATCATTTAGGATAATAATATATCATCCTGGCCAATCAGTATAAATCATGAAATATCATACTGAACATCAGCCTGAATAAGAGCTATCTGATGTCCAATCATCCAGTGGATCGTACCGACCGATCCTATGATCGTCCAGGACGATGTGATCATGTAATAAAATATTAATTTCCTTTCTTAAATACCAAATTAATTTAGGAAAAATTATGCTGGATCGGCCAGGCCGATGCCTGGGATAATGCCCGGGATGATGTCCATAAATAAATAATATCTATGTAGATCTGGCAGCTAATTCTTTCTGATTTGAGCCTATCATCCTGGCTGATACAAAATCATATAGGAAGATGTGCTTAAAGATGGCTTCCTTAATAAGGATGCCCTAATTAGGGTTTCTATTTTTGAACTGATTGTCCAGGCCGATATAAATATCATCCCGGATGATGTTACCAAAAATAGTAAACTCTAGGAAAAAGTCAAAACTTTTCCCAAGGTGTGTGTCTGCAAGGTTACTTAGCATCAGGAACTATATTATTTACAATAGACTTAAGAAAGGGAAAAAATACAAACTGACTCAGATTTAATCTACCCAATCTTAAGCTGGCTAGACTTGTACTCAATCTTATGGACCTGAAAAGTTAGTAGGCAAGGCAATCGTAGAAAATCATGAATGTTTGCTAACATCAAAATTCTAATCCATGAAAATAGATCTGCAACACCCTTATGATATAGGATGACAGAGAAGTGCATGGGATGATAAGGCACCTCCAATCATCGTACTAGATGAAGTTTAATACTTTAATATTAATCATCCAGGACGGTATTCATATCATCTATGATGATTAGCCTACCACTCTTGAACTAATCATATAGAGCAATGCCCTTTGTCCTACATGAAAGGGCTATTTAAAAGTCTATATAGGTTGTTAGACCTAATTCAATTATCCCAAGGTTAACCAAGAGAGTGGTGAATTGCTAATTTAAAAAACTTCTTGATATATTATAAAATTGTTTTGATAATTTTAATCACAGTAAAGGTTTTATCAAACTAAACTTTTCAACCATAAAATAAAAATGCAAAAAATTAATAATGTAGTAAATAAAATAAAAAATAAAGAAATTTATAATGGTTCGTTCCAACTAGACCTATGACCACTCCCTGAAGAATCCCTCTTTAGGTATTGCACTATTACCAAAGTAACTGTCTTTTTATCCCACAACAAGGCATAGAAGCCTTTACAATTCACCTCTCTTCACGAATCCTCGGTGTGGCAGAGTACCATCATCCTTTCACACTTTCTAAGTGTTAGTAGAGAACTGTCATCCTTTCACACTTTCTAAGTGTACGTAAAGAATCGTCGTCCTTTGACATGCTCCTAGTGTCGGTAGAGAAACATCATTCTTTCACACCCTTCTGGTGTGGAGAATGAATCGAACCTTCTCCAAAGATATTCCTTTAAGAAACTTCAAAGAAGTAAGGAAGAGATTTGATTAAACTTATGAAGAGAACCTCACCTTTGGGCAACCTTGTGAACCCTTCACAAATTTCACTTGCAATATCTCTTTGCACACTCTCAAACACTTTCCTAAAGCACTCTAACACTTGCTCGTAAAGAAAAAATGAAGAATAATTCATTCCAATTAGTTTTTAAGAACTTTATATATAAAAGGCAAGAAAGCCCATCCAAAAAATTATAAATTTCAATTTGACCGTCCATGATCGTACAGTACGATTGCACTTCGTATGTATGATCAGTACAAAATTTTCTCATACAATTCTATATGAATTGATTTCATACTCTAATTTATGTTTGTACAAACTGACATCATACAATATGATCAGTTCAAAATTGAATCAGATCGTCCGGTACGAGTCTATACGAATCGATTTTATACACTGGAAGTTATCTATATGAACCCAATATTATATAATTTGAACTATTTTAACCAAATCATGCTTCATTTGGAATGAAAATGGATGAGTCCATTTCATACTCTAGAAATCGTATGAATAAACACTAGTTCGTATAATACTAACAGTTCAAAAAATCTATCTGTTTATATATACGAAATGATACAAACCAATTTTGTACTCTGGATGTTGTCTATACAAACCAAAGTTCGTACAATACGAACAGTTCAAAAAATTTTCTTGTTCATTTGGATGAAAACATACGCACCCATTTCATACTCTAAACATCATCTATATGAAGGCAATTTCGTACAGTATGAATAATACTTACAAAATATTTCTCAACATGTTTAGATTAGTTTCTTTTTGGTGGAATACTTAAGCTAAATTATCCCATACAATCTAAAATCATACAGTATGATTATTTTATTAAAAAAAATTAAACTCCCATAGTGCGTGTGTGCACGATTACCTAATTATAATCACACTCTCTCAGACTCAAGAAAAATATAAAAGTATATACTTCAAAAATAATAGACCCTAATATAATCTGACTTGAAGTCTTCAGCAATCTAGAGTATGATTTCTTTAAAATGTTAGTACACACAAACAACAAAAGCAATATTTCCAAAATATGTTTATACAAATAGTAATCAATACAATCAGATTTTTGGAATCATCAAAAACACATATAGAAAAACATAGTTATAGAAACTAAGTTGCAACACTATTGTATACTAATCATACAGGACAATCCTTCGATCATCCTCGACGATCAGTTGAACATAATTGAAAATTAGGGTTTCTTTTGGAGGCTCTCTATTTAGATTCCCTAATGGTCTTTTGAGACAATCTTTTGCTGAGGAATCGATCTAAGAGGGAGCTTATTTAAGGAAGAGGGAGAGCTTGAGAGAGAGAGAGATATCCTTGTGAGGGGGAGTTTGTGAGGAAATCACAAAGGTCGCTCCAAGTAAGGTGTTCATCATCTTCTTCGAGTTGCTCCACTAATTCCTCAGTGGCTCCAGGGAGATCATCATCAACATTAGATCCAGGTTCTCTTCCTACTCTAGGATGGAGTAAAAGGATTATTGGGTTCTCTATCTTCACCAGGTGGGTGAAAACGGATTCAAGGTTCTCTACCTCACCATGTTGGTGCAAAGATTTTATAAGGGCTTCTCTACCATGCTTTGGGAGAAATAGGAGAGTCACTTCATTTTAGTGTAATACTTGGAGAGGGAGTCTCCAAGGAGTAGATGTAGGTCAGATTTGACCCAACCATTATAACATTTGGTGTATTCTTTCTTATTACTTTTACTGCATTTTATTTATGCACTTTTTTTATCATTTATTCTATGTTTGAAAATTTTGATTGTAATGTTATCGTGAAAATTATTTTTCTTCTACATAAAAAGTTATTATTTTATTTTAAATAGTATTAAAACTGAAATTCCTTTTTCCAATTGAACTACTGATGATAGAGAGCTAGCAAAACTGAATGGTAAGTGCATGAAGTGTTTTTTCTATGCCTTAAAATCTGAACACTATATATGTGTTTTAACTTATTCCACTGGAAAATAAATTTGGGATATATTATGCATAATATATGAAGGTACAAATAAAGTTAAACAATCTAGACTTAACATTATTTTGGATGATTATGATTTATTTTGCATGAAACCTAGCAAATCTATGTCTGAGATGTATACTAGGTTTAGACAAATTTTTATATACTTTCTTTCCTTATAAAGAGAACTAACAAATTATTAAAAGGTTAATAAGATTCTGAGTTGTTTACCTTATTTCTTTGATGCAAAAATTACTACCATTATAGAATCTAAGGATTTGAATGTTCATCCAATTGATAACTTACTTGGATCACTCTTTGCTTACGAGTAAGGAGTGAACCAAATGCAGCTTGATGCAGGTCAGAAGAACAAGGAGAAAATTGTAGTCTTAAAGGCTAATAATTTTTACACTAATTCTTATAATTCTGACAATAATGACATCACTCTTATAATAAGGAATTTCAAGAGCTTCTTGAGGAAAAAAAAAACATCATCAGAAATGGAACAAAGGTAAGAATAATAAAAATTCTAAGGTTTCTTTTGATGTTATTTATTTTGAATGCAGGAAGCCAGGGCCTCTGAAGTCAAATTTTCCAACTCTAAAAGCTTACCCAAGAAATGAAAAGGGAGAGGAGAAATCTAAGTTCAAGGAAGATAAGAAAAGGATCCAAAAGGCTTTCTAGGCAGACTCAACATCATACTCCTCTAAAATTGAAGCAGAAGAGGAGGTAACAAACATGTGTTTAATGGATGATGAACATCTTGACCACTCTGATCAAGAAGAGGTATGTGAACTTATTTATGATCAATTACTTGAAGTTTTTGAGAAAATTCTTTCTTCACATAAGAAGCCCAAGAAATTGTATATTAGTCTTAAAATTGATTTTTAAACTCTATAGAAAGAGCATGAATACATGAGAAAAGACCATTCTACTTTAGATAGCAATCATATAAATTTGTTTAATGAAATTGATGAATTGAATAAAAAGCATCTTGATTTAACACATGAGTATGATTCCTTAAAAAGTATATATTGAACTAGAAAATGCATATAAGGACTTAGATACTCTTGCATGAAAGTAGAAAAGTCAATTCTTGAAAATGCAAATAAGTTTTTAGAAGCTAAATTAATTGTCTTCAAAGAAAATAAAAAACCACCCACAATGCTTGAGTTTCACAATCCATCAGATTAACATGTATAATTCAAATCTTGGAAGAGGCACTATAATCTGAGTATATTAGTAAATCCTTTTCCTGGTGTTAGATATTTTTCTTGTGGCCTACTAGGACATATCTCCCATATTTGTGTCATTCACTATAAAACACATTTAGTATGGAGACCTAAAGTTCAAAACTCATAGCATAGGATGCATGCCTTTCACTCTTCTTTCTATAGGATGGGACCCCAACCTTTTGGGTTCCAAAATATAACATCTGATGATTTTATAGGGCGTCTCTCACATAATGCCTCATGAAAGCTTGTGGTACCTGGATAGCGGATATTCATGATATATGACTGGAGATGCAAATCAATTCATTTTGTTGGAGGCTAGGGCAAGAGGCAAGGTAACGCTTGGAGATAACACCACTAGGAGAGTGGTGGGGTCATGTATATTTGGCAACTAAAAAAATTTCATCATTGAAAATATTTTACTAGTTGATGTCATAAAACATAACTTGCTCAGCATCAGTCAGCTATGTGATAAAGGCTTCAGCATAAAATTTCTATCTACCAGTTACATAATGAGCTTGAATAATAACATTATTTTATAGGGAAAAAAGATTAACAATGTCTACATGCTTGATTTAAATTACATTAAATCTAAAACTACTCTTTGCTTAAAAAATATTATTCATGAATCTTGGTTGTGGCATTGGAGGTTGAGTCGTGCTAGGATGAAAAGCATTAGAAAGATCACCCAAAAAGACTTGATCAGAGGGATACCCAAACTAGAGTTCACTAAAGATCACTTATGTGATGCCTATTAGTTAGGAAAGCAAGTCAAATCCTTCTTCCCCTCAATTAAAGACATTTTCACTCCCTTAGAAGTCCTACACATGGATCTCTTTGGACCTATCAGCACTACAAGCTTAGGTGGGAAAGTCTTTGGGAATATGCTTGTTTATAATTATTAGAGGTTTACTTGGGTTAGATTCTTATCTCATAAAAGTGAATCATTCAAGGAGTTTAAGTCTTTTTCCACTTAGATTTAGAGGAAGCTAGGTTATGAAATCCTAACCATTCATAGCAATTATAATTGAGTATTTGAGAATGAAAAATTTGAATCTTTTTATAAGGAGCAAGGGATAAACCATAACTTTTTAGCTCCTAGGACCCCTTAGTATAACTGGGTAGCTGAAAGAAAGAATAGGACCCTACTATAAGATGTTAGAGCCATGTTAGTTAAATACTCACATCCAAAATACTTTTGGATAGAAGCAATGAATACTACATGTAATGTTCTGAATAGGGTGAATGTTAGAACGAAACTGATCAAGACACCCCCATGAAATTTTGAAGGGTAGGATACCCAACCTCTCTTATATCCATATCTTTGGATGTAAAGTATTCATTTTGAATAATGGGAAGTTTTAACTAGGAAGTTTGACCCAAAATCTGATGAATAAGTGTTCTTAGGTTACTGAAGTGTTGGGAAATCATATAGAGTCATTAATAAAAGAACACTGGTAGTTAAGGAGACCATTTATGTTGTGTTTAATGAATCTGATAATTCTGGAGGGTCGAGGGTAGAAGAAGAGGATGTTGTAAAAGTCACCTAAGGATTAGAATCTATAAATCTAAAGGAAAGGGTAGAACCTGAAAACACTTGGGCTAGAGAATGGAGATATTCTTCAACTTATCCTAAAGAACTAATCTTAGAAAACATATCTGAAGGTGTTAGAACTAGGTATAGACTTAGAAAAAAGGTAAACCACTCTACCTTCATTTATATAACTGAACCCACCAATCTAATTCAAGCCTTATCTGATGAATTCTGAATCTTAGCCATGTAAGAAGAACAAAATCAATTTATAAGGAATGATATTTGGGAGCTAATTAAAATATATTAGGACCAGAGTGTGGTTGGAACTAAATGGGTTTTAAAAAATTAAATGAATGATTTTGGAGTAATAGTGATGAATAAGGCAAGATTGGTGGCTAAGAGGTATAATCAAATAGAAGTGATTGATTTTGAAGAGACTTTTTCCCTGTAGCTATATAGAAGCTATTAGAGTACTACTAGCCTTTGCTTGTTTTAAGGGAATCAAACTGAACCAAATGGATGTCAAGAGCACCTTTTTGAATGGGGTGATAAAAGAAGATGTGTATGTAGAACAACCTCCAGGTTTTGAGAACTCACAATTTTCTAATCATATGTTCAAGTTAAAAAAGATAGTATATCGAGTAAAATAAGCACCTAGGGCGTGGTATGAAAGGCTAATCACATTTCTTCTAGAAAGATCTTTTGTTAAAGGGAGCATAGACACCACCTTATTTCTAAAAAAGGTAATAGATGAATTACTGACTGTTCAAATTTATATTAAAGATATTTTTTTTGGATCTTCTGATAAAAATCTATGTGATGAATTCTCAAAAACAATAAGTTAGGAATTTAAAATGAATATGATGGGAAAGCTGGGTTACTTTTTGGGGTTTAACATAAGGCAGAAGGATGATGGAACTTTCCTTAGTCAATCAAAATACATTAATGACATCCTTAAGAAATAAGAAGTGGATAATGTCAAGCCAATTAATACTCCCCTGTGTTCCACTATTCAGGCATGTTTTATTTTTAGACATAATCCAGGACATTATCCTAGATAATGTAGTGCATTTATGCCTAAATTAGTCTGATAATTATGGAAAGCAATTAAGGTTTGATTGCTCGATCATATCGCCATGAACAATCGTAGGATCAGTCAGGACAAACAGTTAAACAAACCTTAGTTTCTTCCTGAACTACCTAAATGATTCTCTGGATGATATGTATCGATTTAAACTAATCACCCAGGATGATCTAAAATCCTATTAGACGATCAATTATTTTTTTATCATCCAGACATGCATCTAGGGTAATATTCTAGATGATATTCATTATTTTGTACTAATCGGCCCGGATGATTGTGAGATCATCCTGGATGATCAAGTTATTTTTTCATCGTCTAGACATCTATCCAGGGCAATGTTCTGGATAATATTTGATGACTTGAACTAATCATACATGATGATATACTATTATCCTAGATGATCTGAATAAGAGAACCTTTTAATCGTCTATACTCTCCCAAATCATCCTAGCTGATTGAGATAAATTTGTACTGATTGTACAGGATGATAGGTCAATTTCCTGGATGATCTTTGACATTTAATGCTAATATAGGGCAATTTTGAAGCCCTTCTATTTCAGATCTCTTATTTACTCAAGAAGACATCTTTTACTACTGTGCTGACTTGAGAGCCAAAAGGACAGGAAGCGTAAGGGGGAGAGAGGGAGAGGATCTTATGAGGGGGAGTTTGTGAGGGGTTTCATAAAGGTTGCTCCAAGCAAGGATCCAATTCATCTTCTTCGGTCGTCATCCATAGTTCCTTGGAGGTTTGAGAGAGGTCTAATTTAATAACTGATCAAAGTTCTCTGCCTGCTTCAGAAGGAAGAAAAAGTAGTTAGGTTCTCTACCTCTACAGGGTCAGTGGAAAGGAGTTTTTTGTATGGGCTTCTTTGCCTTGTTGTGGGGGAAAAAGGAGAGACATTAAGTTTAGTGCGATACCCAGAAGATAGGCTTCAGGGAGTGGACGTAGGTCAAGTTGACCGAAGAACTATAAAATTTGGTGTGTTATTTCTTATTGAATTTTTTATTTAAATTTCTGCACTTTAATTTCTATGGTGATTATTCCTCAGTAGCATTAGGGATCCAGGACATAGAAGGAAGCCAAATCTTGCCTTATGACACATTATAACCTATATCCTGAAATCCAAATACAACCTTTAATATCTCGCCCACCAAACTTTCAACCTACCTTCTACACCAACAACTCTTTCTACATTTTTCATAGTACTCATCTCCACCCGGAGCACGAGAAAGTTGAGGGAACTAAGGAGGAGGCAGCTCCTACACCTATTCCTATACTTGCTCCGCTCTGCCAACACTCATAGCTGGATCAACTGGTGGAGCGATTCGACCAGTGGGAGGTATGTTTCAATTCCTATATTGCTTCACAAGAGCAACAACATACCGAGGATGTTGCTCGCTTTGACTTGTATGTTGCTCACTAGCATCGTCAACACAACCAGGATATGGCCTGGTTTGGGGAGCATATTGCTACTCTTTTTAGCTTTTTTTAGCCACCACCACCTCCTTTAGATGATCAAGGGTCATCCTACTTATAGTTTATTATTATTTTTAGTAGTTTCTATTTCTTTTTTTAGTTCCCTCCTCCTTTTTATGAAATCAAAAGGGGGAGTAGTTGTACTATTTTATGTTTCTTAGTTGTATTGTGTACTGTGTTCACTTTTTTAGTAAAATTTGAACTTCTTGATCTACACTATTTTTTTCTTGTGATGTTTTAATTGAACTGCTTAAATTGTTTTTATTTGCCATCATAAAAAAGGAGGAGATTGTTACGAATCTAATTTCAATAAATATAATTTTGATGATAACAAGCATTATTGATACTTCTATTTTTCTATGACTGTCTTACTTACTAATATTTTAGGTCCACCAGGTCGAGTGTAAATCAAGCCAGTCCAAGATTGGGTAGACTAGGAGTGAGTCAATCTGTAAGGGGTTTTTACCTTTCCTTGAGTCAATTATAATAAAGTTGGTCCTAATGCTAAGTAACCTTGCACACACACACTTAGGGAAAAATTCTTTCTATTTTTAATCACATTATCCGAGATGATCCAAAAATCATCCTAGACGATCAGTTAAAAATAGAAATCCTAATTAGGGCATCCTTATTAAGGCAGCCATAATTAAGCAAATCATCCTTGACAATATTATCATCATTTGAGTCGATAGGCTTAAATCATAAAGAATTAGTCGCCAGATCTATTTAGGCATGTTTTATTTTTAGACATCATCTAGGACATTATCCTGGACAATGTAGTGCAATTATGCCTAAATTAGTCTGATAATTAATGAAAGAAATTAAGGTTTTATTGCTTAATTATATCATCCTGAATGATCGCAGGATCGTCTGGGATGAACAGTTAAACAAACCTAAGTTTCTTCCTAGATAACCTGAACGATACTCTAGACGATATGTGTCGATTTTAACTAATCGTCCAAGATGATCCAAAATGGTACTGGATGATCAGTTATTTTTTCATTGTCTAGATATGCATCCAAGGTAATGTTCTGGATGATATTCATTATGTTGTACTAATCAGCCCAGACGATCGTGAGATCATCCTAGACAATCAAGTTATTTTTTCACCATCAAGACATCCATCCATGGTGATATTCTGGATGATATTTGATGACTTGAACTAATCATACAGGATGATATACTATTATCCTAGATGATCTGACTAAAGAACCTTCTAATCGTCCATAGTCTCCTAAATCATCTTGGCTGATTGAGTTGAATTTGTGCTAATCGTACATGATAATATGTCAATTTTCCTATATAGTATTTGATGATTAATTACAAATTAGGGAAATATTGAAGCCATTTTTTTTAATATCTCTTGTTTACTCAAGAGGATATCTTTTGATGTTGTCCTGACATGAGAGAGCCAAGAGGAGAGGGAGAGTAGGGGAGAGAGAGAGGATCTAGTGAGGGGGAGTTTATGAGGGTTTTCACAAAGGTTTCTCCAAGCAAGGATCTGAGTCATCTTCTTTGATCATCGTCCCTAGTTTCTTGGAGTTTCGAGAGAGGTCTACTTCAGTAACTAATCGAGATTCTCTACCTACTTCAAGAGGAAGCAAAAGGATTTGGGTTCTCTACCTCACCGGGGTTAGTGGAAAGGAGTTTTCTGTACGGGCTTCTCTGCCTTACTGTGGGGAAAAAATGAGAGACACTGAGTTTAGTATAATATCCGGAGGAGAGACTTTAGGGAGTGGACGTAGGTCAAGTTGACCGAACCACTATAAAATTTGATGTGTTCTTTCTTATTGCATTTTTCACATTTAAATTTGCAAACTTTAATTTCTTTCATGATTATTTGGTTTTTTTGTGGTTTTGTTTGAGAAAATTTTTAAAACATCAATTCACCCACCTCTTGGTAAGCCTCGGGCTAGTTCACAAGGGCTTAACATACCTGACAAACTTTTAACATACAGCTATACCATATAGCCACTAAAACCAACTTGCTGATATCTTTATAAAACCACTAGCCTTTGAAACTTTTAGCATCTTAAGAACTAGATTAGGTGTAATGCTTGAATTTCTTCTTTCTATTTTTTGATATTTTTTTATTTTTTATTTTTATACTTTTGTCTTTTTATTTTTCATTTTTCTGTTGTTTTTCCCCTTCAATTTTTTCTTTGGAATCAGATCAATGGTCACTACTGATATTGATTTATTAAAAAATATCTTAGCCTTGCTTTAAGTTTTTAAAATCTAGTAGGCATTATTTGACATCTTTAAATCAGTTAAGGGAAGAAACATTGATGATTATCTCTCTTCCTCTGACTCCTTTTTTGGTTTGTTTTCTTTTTGAAGAAAAATCTATTTCAAATTAAAAGTTACACTTTGAAATTAAGATCTTTCTTTCTTTTTACAGTAATCTATCTAATATGAATAATGCTCAAAGTCATTAAATCACTTTGAAGGTTTTTCGATCAGGTTATTACATTTATCATATGGATATGATTCTGATTTGTGATTTATTCTTTCTTATATTAGAGAGTGAGTTTTATTTTCTTATATCAAGAAGATAATCTTAGAATTGAGAGTCCTTAAAGGTGTTAAAAGGAAGCCAGCTTATAAAAACTAACAAGAGGCATAAAATAAGCTTAAAAAAATGAAAAGATGTGTAATTACCCCCAAATAATTATAAGATACATCAAAATGTATCATAAATTAAAAAAAATGCAAAGTGAGCCAAATAATTGAAAAAGATGCACAAAATGATCCCATAAAAATAAGCTTCATTCTCTTTCAAACCTCTAAATCTTAGAAGAATTCATGTGCCACTTGATATCTTCAAACACATTTTTTTAAAACTCATGATTTTGATTGATTACATTGACATATTATTCTATCAGATATTTTTCTGAAATAAAATTTTGAATAGATCACTTTTATTATATGATTTCTTTTATGAATTAGGTTTATGTCTTAAAAAGATTTTTAATTTATAAGGAGTCCGAGCTAGGGTTAAAAAAATCAATTTTCTACATTTTTTGGATTTCAACATAGTTAATTCATTTCTTATTAATTTTTAATTCAATCACAAGGGAAGTTTTTCATTTACTATAGTTGATCAATTTAAAAAAAAGGCGTTCTTAATTTATTTTTTATTCATATTTGATTCTTTCTTGATTTTTTATGTTATTTTATGCTCTTTTGTATTTTTATTTTTGTCTTGAAAAAAATCTTGATCATCACTTTCCATATCCTAAAATTTCCTAATTTGTTCACATCATCAGGATGATTCATGTCATCCTATATGATTTGAACAAAAATATGCCTCTCTGATTATAAGACAACCAACGACTGGATTAAGTTTATTATTGGTGATTGTATTAGATGATCCTCATTTTATCCTGGATGATCTACGTGGAAAAAATAGTTGGATAATTTGAATGCTATTAGGCCAATACTTTTTTGGCCATCGTCCAGGATGATCCACATTTTTTGTCCTGTACGATCTGTTTAGTCAACAATTATATAAGATGACTCCTCATGATGAGCACCTCTGTCTAATCATCCTAGATGATATCATACCATCCTGGATGATATGACTAACCTTTTTTGATCGATCATTTGGAAAAATTTATTACATCTGATTGTCTTGGATGATCAAACTATTATTGTAGATGATCTAACTGATGTTATTTAAACATCCCAAATCCCTTATTTTCTTCACTCCAATTCTTCAACACTCCTCTCTTCTCCTCTAAATTATGACCCTTTACAATGGTTAGAGGAAAGTGATTGCATCAAATTGTAGGAAGTTCCTTTCGATGACAAGTTGATCCACGATTTGCTGAGGCAACTTACAAAGATACCTATGGCAGATATAAGGAGGCTGGAATTATACCCTCCAAAATCTTAAATAAGGAGGAACTTCATTTTCAAGTAGTACCCCTTTCTACTCGTATAGCTCTAAATTTTAGAATGCCTGGAAAAAATTTTAACGAGTGAGGAGAGAGGAACATCGTGTTTTTAGAGAGAAAATTTAAAATTTGCTTCTTTGGTGGAATTTTCAGTATTGCTGGCTATACGTCTGATGATCATTTTCGGTGAAGGTTCTACTGCCAGAGATCTAAACATCAATACTTGTTTGCTGGTGAATCAAAACTTATCACTGATGAATGCTCCGTTGGTGATTAGAGAACCAATGTTCTGTAAATCTATTTTTCCTAATCCAATGATCAGAAAAGGCAAGGAGATTGAAGAGAAATTTAATTTGGAGACTCCTAAAACTAATGTCTTCAACAATTCAAGTGGTTTTGAAGCTTCATCTTCATCTAGTATGAATCTTATTGTTAATAGATTTAGTAATGTTGTAGCTAAAATGGTGTTGGGTTTGGAGAATGTTTTTGATTGTCAAAATAAAGAGGATCGCCCGTTATCTGCTTGTGGAATTGCTCAAGTGAATCCTGTAGTTATTGATGGCCAAGGTGAAAATAATAACTTGAAGTACAAAGATGTTGTAAATCCGTGGAATAAGAATTCTCATATAAGGTTGATATTTCAAAGGAAGAACCTTTTTTGACAGAGGATGGTTTGGTGGTGAGGCTTCATGAACCAAGTGTTAAGGCTAATTCTGATAGACTCCAATTTTCTTTGGTGATCAAGGCATTGGGAAGAAGCATCCCAGTCCAGTTGATTGTTGATGAGCTTCAGAGACAATGGAGTCATTCTGGTAAATTTCATTTGACTTCTCTTGGTTTGGGATGGGTTTTTTGTTCCTTTTTTTCAAAATATGTGATAGAGAAAGTTATGTTGGGAGGTCCATGGTTTGTTAATGGTCACATAATTGGGATGGACAAATGGAGTTCAGATCATTAAAAGGATTGAGCTCGTCGGATTGGGTGAGGATGCCTAACCTTCCTCTTTTTTGTTGGGATGAAGTCAATGTGGCTAGAATATCTTCTTTAATTGGAACTCCCTTATTGATAGATGGCAATATGTTCCAATGGAGTAAAAGGGAATTTGCTAGAGTTTGTGTGTGGGTGGAGCTAGACAAACAACTTCCTTTGGGAGTTTGGATGGAAGGATCTAATGGAAGGTTTTTTCAAAAAGTTGAGTATCAGAAGGTGTCCTCATTTTGTTACAATTATGGTAAAGTTGGTCATTTGATGAATTCATGTGGTTTAAGGAAATTTGAAGACAGGGGTGGAGCAACAATGGAGAAGAATAGTAATGTGCTGTTGTTTGATAATCTTGTTTCTAAGGTTCCTTCCTATGGACCTTGGATACATGTTAATAGAAGAAAAAATAAATGGGCTTTCATTGCTAGTAAGAAAAGGAATGTTATTTCTAAGTTTGTGCCTTTGAAGAACAACCTGAAGACTTCTGTGCAGAATGAGTCCAGAGAAGGGAAAGCTACTATCAGTAATGAAGATGAGGGGCAGGGGCTTATTAAGAAGGTAAATCACAATGGTGATTTGACAGAGGATGGGTGTCTCAATTTGCTGGTTATTGATCCAGCAATCCAATATTCATAAGGTATGGTTCCTAATAATGAGAGCTTATCTTCATCACCTCTAATAGTTAATCAGAACAAATTTGATGTGTTAAATGATTTGGATGGGGAGGATGGTGGAAAGAGCATTATTGAACAACTCCAAGTGATTGCTGATACTAAAATTGAAGAAGGGGAATTTCTAAAACAAAGTGGTGAAAAGGTGGCATTATCGGAAGTTGGAGCTGATGTAGGTGAGGAGGAAAGTTATGGAGCTTCATTAAATATTGATAATAAAGTATCGAAAGGTATGGGTAAACCAAAGCATAAACTTCAAAAAGAACTCAAATTTTTGGGGCCATTGAATTCTTCTTCTAGAATTAAAAAACTAGAAGGTTTGAATAAAAAAAGGATTGGGGGTCCTTCCCCCTAGGTTGGAAAATGGGTTCAATTGTTTTTTGGAATTGTAGGGGGCTAATAAGAGAGAAGCCTCTCTATACTTGAAGGAGGTGGTTACAAATTGGGATGTAGTTTTTGTGGGCATTGTTGAAACCAAGATTTCTAATATGGAAAAATGTGATTTTGTTAAACACATTGGAAATAGTTGGGATTTCTTTTTGTTTCCTTCGGATGGTATGTCAGGAGGGATTATGGTATTATGGAGGTCAGATCTTGCTACTTTTTCATTGATTGAATCTTCTGCTCAATGTGTAGTTAGGGAGTTAAAGGTGGCTAATAAGGAAAGTTGGATAGTTTCCACTATTTATGGGAGCAGAGATGTGTATAGTGGAAGGAAACTTTGGGATTGTTTGGGTTTGCATTCTTCATTGGATATTTCTTCAGTAGTTGGGGGAGATTTCAATTGTATTCTATCTCAAGAAGATAAGAGAGGAGGAAAAAATTTTAAATTCTCTCTTGCTCCTCAAGAGATGATATCTTTCATGAATGTCTTTGATTTTCATGATGTGGTCACAATTAGTTCTAAATACACTTGATGTAACAATAAAGAAGGAAATGCTCGTATTTGGGAAAGACTTGACAGATGTCTATTGAATTCTAAAGCTTTAGAACTGGCACCTTGGGCGGTTAATAGACAATTGGCATGGGTGGCCTCTGACCATTGTCCTATAGTGTTGAAGGATTTTAACAATGTTATTCTAATTTCAAGAATTCTGAGGTTTGAAGATATTTGGATATCTTATTCGACTTCAATGGCTATGGTGCAAAACTCTAGGGCTAAATTTAGTAGTGGAGAACCTATGAAAATTCTTAATAGGAAATTTCATAGGGTTTTCAGAGCCTTATTCTTTTGGAGCAAAGCAAAATTCCAAGATTTATTTCAGTTGAAAGACATACTTAAAAGGGAAGTGGCTGAGCTTCAAACCGAAGCGGTGAATGATGGTTCTTTTCCAAATAATCATCTTCTATTGCTGAGAGCTAAAGTGCAAGAATTGAATGTGACTTTGGCTCGTTTAAACACATGGTGGAGGAAAAGGGAGAAGATCAAGTGGTTGGTGGAAGGAGACATTAATTCAAAAAAATTTCATACATTTGCTAATGGGAGGATGAATAGAAATTTGATTAAACAGGTGAAAAATGAAAACAATGAATTGGTGGAAGACCTGGAAAGAATTGAAAGAATTTTCTTTCAATTCTTTTTATAAGAAATGGAAAGCTAGGATTTGTGAATTGTCGGGTTGGCCGAGAGTTATCAAGGCCTTGAGCAATGAGGACTCTATGTTTCTAGATGTAGATTTTTCATTTGAAGAAGTTGAAAGGGTAGTGTTAAAGCTTGGGAGGAATATATCTCCTGGGTTGGATGACATCTCTTATACATTCATCAAGGCATATTGGAAAATAATTGGGCAAGATGTTTGGAAGGCGATTATGCAGTTCTTTTCTTCAGGAAAAATGTGCTCTAGCTGGAAAAAGATGTTGGTGGTTCTTATCCCAAAGGTTCAAAATCTGATAGAGCTTTCTCACTTTTTTCCCATCAGTTTATGCTTTTCTATTTATAAAATTGCTGCAAAAAGTTTATTAAATAGATTGATGATGGCGGTTGATAAGCTGATTTCTGAAACTCAAGCGGCTTTTTTAAAGGGGAGATCTTTATCTGAACATATTCTTCTTGTGCAAGAAATTTTTAATAAATTCAAATTTTCAAAGTTTAAAAATGGTTTGGTGGCCATTAAAATTGATATGGAGCAAACCTACGATAGTATGGCTTGGCCTACTTTGAAACAAGTGTTGGATATTTTTGGTTTTCCATCTAATTTTTCAAATCTTTTGATGGAATGTGTTTCAAATTCTAAGTTTTCTATTATCATTAATGGAAAAAATTCATATTGGAATGATGCTAAGAGTGTTTTTAGACAAGGGGTGACCACTATCACCGTATTTGTTTATATTGTGTTCCCAACTATGATCCAATAGTTTTTATCATGTTGGTAATGAGTTGGGTGTTAAGGTTGCTGCCTCTGCTCCTAAGATTTTGCACCTGTTGTATGCGGATGATATGTTGAGGTTTTTAGAAGCTGAAATAGTTTTTGTTAGAAGGTTAAAAAGGATTATTTTAGATTATTACAAATGGACTGGTCAAATAGTCAATTTGAATAAATCTTCTCTGATCTTTGGGAAATCAGTTGGTCGATCTAAAAGAAGAAAATTTTCAAAAAGTTTGAGATATAAGGAGGTCATTGAATTGAAGTATTTGGGTATCAAAATTATTTTAAGAAGATTGGTTACTAATGATTATATTTTTATATTTGAGAAACTGCAAGCAAAATCAATGGATGGGGGAACATAATTTTTTCCATGCCTAGAAAAATAGTTTTGGTTAAAGAAGTAATGCTATATATTCTAGAATTTTATGTCACTCATTCTCTTGTTCTTCAAAGAATTTTGAAGAGTGTTGACAAGGTATGCAGAGATTTTTTATGGAATAAGTCTGGGAATGTGTATGGTTTTCATTATGTTGCATGAGAAGTTCTTTATAAACCGGTAGAGGAAGGAGGTATGGGCATTCATTCGGCGGTTGTTGTTGCTGATCCATTGAGATCCAAGTTTTCTTGGAACTTCATAAATAAACGGAAACTCTGCTTCATGGGTCACTTAGATCTAAATATGGAGATAACGTTTGGAATAATGGATGCAGGAAAAAATGCTCGCCTACTTGGAAAATTTTGTTGAGAGGTGCTCAACCACTTTGTCCTTTGATTAGATGGAAGGTGGCTGCTGGAAGTTCTATTAATATTCTTGAATATGTTTGGCTTCTAGATAGAAGTTTTGCTAGATGGCCTACCTTCATTATAATTTTTGAGGAAGAATTTCCTTCTCTTAATAAGTTCATTAGAGATGGGAAATGGATTTGCGGTGAGCTGGATAAATTCTTTGGGAAGGATCAAGTAGAGCTTATAATCCAAGTTCAGATTGATAAGGAATCGTCTATTAATCATATGGAACTTATGTACAGGTTTCCTGAAAGGTCCATACCAGCAACGGTGTCCAAGATCGGTGTACAGAATTCAGCTGTAGACGAACAGTGGAATTGGCTTAAATTGCTGAAGCTTTCTCCTAGAGTGGAATGTTTTTGGTGGCAAATTCTAAGTAATGATATTCCTATGTTTGAATTTTTAATGTATAGGAGATTACTGGATCATACCAGGTGCCCAAGGGGCTGTGCTACGTCTGAGGATACAAGGCAGGTCACGGTTCTTTGTGATAAGATCATTCTTTTGATTGAAGTGCTTAATAAATGGGGGTTCAAAGTCTCTAGATTTTCTTCTTTTTCATATTGTAAAGAAAAACTTAATATTATAGCTAAGTATAATCCATTTATTACCCATCTCTATTGCTCAAGTGTTTACGTTTCTTGGAAGAGTAGGAATAACATTATACCTGAAGGGCAGGAGGTCGGATTTATGTTCACGGCTTCAAGAGCAATTAGTATGGCTCTGTCTTCATCTAATTGTAGGTTCTATTTGGATCACTGGGGTGCTAACCAGCTTTTGAAGTTGCCTTCTTCTTTTTGGCACCCTCCTCCACCCGAATGGAACAAGGTCAATTTTGATGCAACTCTTCTCAAGTCTAATTAAGCTGGAATTACTACTATTTTTAGAAATCATAAGAGCAAATTTTTGCTAGCCTTTGGTTTTAAATGTGTTCATTGGGATATTAGCTTTTTGGAGCTTTTGGCATTTCGTGCATTGAAGGTTGTTCTTCAAGATTAGAGGTTTAATATCAAAGGTATTATTATTGAAGGGGACAATTTAAACATCATCAAGTTTTTTCAAAGCTCAGTTATTAAAGCTTGCAATCTTTTGGATAAAAATTTGGTGGACTTCTCTTTTTTGAAAGATTTTGGGAAATTTTTATTTCATTTTTCTAATAGAGAATGTAATAAGTTAACAGATTTTTGTGATAACTTAGCTTAAGGAGGAGATTTTTAATGGGATGATCTTCATTGTAATAAGGTTCCTCCTTACTTTTTTTCTTTAATAAAGGAGGAGAGTGATAGAATAGCTATCACCTAATAGTTTGTAATAGTTTTTTTTCCTTATTTAAAGCTATTGGCAGTTAAAAAAAAACTATAAATTCTATTCTCAGTCTTCCCTATCCTTTTTTATTTTGACTACTCCTTGGATTCTTTGATAGCCTAAGAATCAATACTGAGTCTATTCTCCTTCATTCATATGTAAATAAAGGTCCAGTATAATTCACATATGAATACTTTCATAATTTTCTAAGAGGTTTGATTAGTGGGAGGCTAGGTTTGACTCATATGTAGTTGCACTGCAACAATAACATGGAATTGATGTTGCTCATTTTGAAAACTATGTCACCTAATAGCAGCACCAGCATGAAAAGGACATGACCTGGTTTGGTAAGCAGTTTAGCTCTGTTCACTATTACTTTTAGCAGGCACCACCACCATCTCCACCTAATCAGGGTTCCTCTTTCTACTAGTTTTTCAATGTTTGTTTTTTTGTTTGTACTAGTGCTCATTTTTATAATTTATTATGTTTAGTAATTTCTTGTTTCCTCCTTTTTGTGATGTAAAAAGGGGGAGTAGTATATTATTTGATTATATATTTAATGGAATGTGTCTCATTTTCTCCTTTATTTTTCTGTTATTTAAAAAAAATTTCCTTGTTTGATCTAGAATTATTAAGAACAATGTCTGACATCATCAACAAGAGGGAGATTGTTGCAAATCTAGATCCAAGTATTATGATTTTGATGATAGAAAAACATTTTTGTTTCCTTACCATTAGTCTTTTTGTATATCTTTTTTCTTGCCCTACTTACTAACTTTTCAGGTCTGCAATATCACTTACAAGCAAATCAACTCAAGATCGGGTAGACTAGGGATGAGTTAGTATGTAACTTCAAATTTAATGTACTGTTTTACTTTTCTTAAGTCAAGTCATGTATTGGTGAACCCCAAGCTAAGTAACCTTGCACACTCACACTCAGGGGGAGAAATTTTGTGATTTAAAGAGTTCTCTAGTTTTGATGTAGTTGTACATGATGATTTTAAATCATAATGGATGATCAATTAAAAATAGAAACACTAATTAGGTCATCATAGTTTTGAGAGTGATTAAACTAATTGTATTGGACAATTTCTATCATCCAGGATGATCAATTTAGATCATGAAAATAGCCGCCAATCATAATTTAGGAAACATTTTAATTTTCAAATTTTGTGCTAATTTTACAAGATGATGTTAATCATCCTAGAAGATTCTAGAAAATCATTCCTAAATTAATCCTATGATTAGGAGAATAATTATAATAAAATATAATTTAATACGATAATACAAGATGATTGGTGATGATCTTCTTGGATGATAGAGATTATGTTTGGCACGATAAGGGGTCGCCAATTATCGTATGATACAAATACCATAATTTTTCAACTAATCATCCAGGATGATTTACCTCTATCGTACTGGATGACAAAGAAGTGTATGGGATGATAAGGCACCACCAGACATCATACTAGACAAAGTTCAATACTTTAATACTAATCATCCAGGGTGGTATTCATATCATCCATGATGATCAGCCTGCTTTTCTTGAACAAATCGTACAGAGTATTGCCATTCATCATGGATGAAAGAGCTATTTTGTACTAATTGTACAGGACAATCCTTCATCCTAGATGATTAGTTGTGTAAAATTGAAAATTAGGGCTTGTTTTGGAAGCTCTTTATTTAAACTCTCTAATTGTCTTTTGAGATAATATTTTTCTATGGAGTTGATCCAAGAGGGAGCTTAGAGAAGGAAGAGGGAGATCTTGAGAGAAAGAGAGAAATCCTATTGAGGGGGCGTTTGTGAGGGAATCACAAAGGTTGCTCCAAGAAAGGTGTTTGTCATCTTCTTCAAGTTGCTCCATTGGTTCCTTGGTGGCTTAGGGGAGATCATCTTAATTGTTAGATCTAGGCTCTATGCCTACTCCATGTGGGAGTAAAAGGATTCTCGAATTCTCTACCTTTACTAGGTGGGTGAAAAAGATTCACGGTTCACTGCCTCACCGTATTGGTGGAAAGATTTTGTTAGGACTTATCTGCCTTGCTATGGGAGTAAAAGGAGAGTCACTTTAGTTTAGTGCAATACTTAGAGAGGGAGTCTCCAAGGAGTGGACGTAGGACAAATTTAACCGAACCACCATAAAATGTGGTGTGTTCTTTCTTATTACTTTTTACCATATTTTATTTCCACACATTTCTTTGATTTGTTCTATGATTGAAAATTTTGATTATAATGTTATAGTAAAAATTATTTTTCTTCTACATCAAATGTTATTATTTTGTTTTAAAATATTTAAAAAGATAAAAAATATTTTCTTTTTTATTTAAGACTTTTTTAAAACTACCAATTTACCCCCCCCCCCCCTCTCCTTGGTTAGCCTCGGGCTAGTTCCTTAAAGTTTATCACCCCTCATAAACTTTCACCTCGGGCTTGACCTGGCCAAGGGCTTTCAATTCAACAACCATCCTTACCTTAGATATCTTCTTCCTGATTCTCCTCTAGTAGCTCTTTCATTGAATTTTACTCATAAAAGGGATTCAAAAACTAGATTCCATAGCATAAACAGACTTAACTTCAGTATCCTCAATAGGGGACTTTAAATTTTCTTCCTCCCTGGTTGAGGATGCATTGGGTATGGAGGCGATAGTAACCTTCTTTTAGGAATTGGAGAGCAAGTCCCTACCCTGATAGTAATCTCTACCATATGGGTATCCTTTTCCCCTCCAATAGTCAGGTTAAAAAATTACCCCTCCATTAACTATTAACCTCAAAGTATTAAATCCCATGCCAAATTGAATGGTGTTATTGCAAATCAGTTCTATAATATACATGTCTTGATCTAGGAAGAAGATGAGTTTGCCTGCCATTTAGACAGAGTCAGGTTTTTTGAAATTTTAAAAGAGAGATTGAATCAGAATATTGAAGTGGGAATTGAAAATTCATAAGGAACTTTATATCATATCTTATATGTTAGGATATAGGGAGATATAGCCCATCATATGATGATAAAATGTAAAGGTCACCTATGACTTGAAGCTATTTGAAGTTTCCATGTATATGTTAGACTATAATAGGACATTACAATGTAACAAATGATGATGAAGATCTAAGCTGACTTGGATGCTTTTGAAATGGAATTGAGATTTTGAAATAGAAGGATTTTCTTCAAATCTTGAAACTCAACATGTTGAGTTTTTTTTTTTTTAATTGGAAGGTTTACAAAATTGATATGAAAACTCCAAGAAATGTCTTGACTCTTTTGCACCAATAATTGGCATGGGGGCAAAATGTCAAAGCCTGGATTTTGCTAAAGGAATTTGAATTGAAATGCAAGGATCTTTTATAAATTTTTAAACTCGGCATATTGAGCTTCACTCAAGTATGTAGGTTCACAAATTCTACACAAAGATTCTGAAGGGTTTGGCTTTACCCTTTCGCTCCACTAATTAACTTGGGGGAGGAATATCAAAGCCTAACCTTGATAGAGGTTTCCTCACTAACCTCCCTTTTTGACATATCTTTTTGATGTTAGTCACACTCACCCAAAAAAGAAATGGGTAGAAGGACCAATGAAAGAAAGTTAGTCAAAACTACATATACAACAAAATTTCTAACCCAATTAAAGTTGGAGAGAAAGAGAGAGAGAGAGAGATTTTCACAGTGGAGTCATCATTTTTTATTTATGGAGTATGAAAAGAAATTTGAAAAGTTAATTTTCTTTAGGAGAATTTAATTTCTAGTATTTCAATTTTGAAATTAAACAACATCATTATGAATGATATATTACCTTTGGAGGCAAAAATATCATTCCATAATGGGTTCATATAATGAAACTAAAATCTTCATTCAAATTATAATAGTTAAATTTGAGGAAGAATTGTATATGACCATGAAGGGTCAAAATAATGTTCAATATGTATTTAACTGTTATAATCTAAAAGAAATCTCATTATTTTTATACTCTAAGGCATAACAATAAATGATAAATCTTCTTATGGGAAAAAATGAATCATCCAAGCATGATGATAATAACCATAATTCATTCAATTTTTTCTAAAGAATATTAATTTAATTTTAAAAAATTGATTTTAAAAATAGATATGGGGTCTAAATCTCCTATGAGCAGGCCCTCGTAGTAAATTACATCATAGAAAATTTGGGTTTTCTACCAAAACTCTTGATTAAAATAATGGTAGAAATTTTATTTTCAAACATTTTTAAAGAGTGATATCAATGGAGTGAGGATCGAAATTTTCATTTGGATTTGGATTAAATTTGAACAGTTATTTTAAAAGGTCAAAATATGAGAAGTAGGAAGCATTTTAGTATTCTAAAATAATTCAAAAATGCCTTATTTAACTCTATGTGTTTGGATTTATGTTTTGGTTTTGAAGAGATGATTTAGTTTTAGTTGATCAATTTATTGGAATATTAGGATTATATTCCCAAAAGTTGGGGACTTAGAATTTTGAATGTGCCCTGGACCCTAAGTCTAAATTGAGCACTAGATAATAGTAGTCTGGTCCTAGCTAATGTAGTGGAAAATTTAGACTTACCTCGGCCTGAACTGGGGAGCCAACTAACCACCAAATCATGTTAAAACCATGAGTCCGACCTTTTTATGAAAGAGTGGGTGGGGATGTTAATTAATCAAGTTTGAGGAATTGGGACCGATATCTAGAGTAAATCCTAAGTGGTCCCTTAGCATATGTAGGGTAATTGATGCTTGAAGAAATGTAATTAAAATTTTAGACACTTTCAATTTATTTCTAATGTAATGTATGTTAATTAACTCAAATGCATAAAATGTATATAAATCAATTTTTTGAAAAAAGGCTTTAAAATAATTTAATCCTAAAGATTATATAATATCCCCTTGACAAAATTGTACTCTAATAGGTATGGTGGCCTGCTATAACCCTCAAGAAGGAAGATGCTTAACAATAAGGAGAAGTAATTAATATACATAACTATAAACTCTTGGTGGTCTTGAGCTTGTTTCTTAAATCATTAGAGTTACTATATGAGCCTAAAAATTTATTTAAATTTTAAGTAGAAAAAGTTTTAAATGTTTCCTCACAAGCCCCTAAGCATATCCATGCTAAATAAAAATGACATGCAATTAAAAAAAAAAAGATATAAAACTTTGCCATTTCCACTACACATTCAATAAAAATAAATCAAATCAATTAATTAAATTTAATGTCCATGTGGAAAGTGTCACTTAATATTGCAACCCAGGGTATGTAAAATTTAAAGTTTATCGAGAGCTAATGACAATAATCTAAATTATACTTCTAAGACTGACAAAAGTGAATTTGAGAGTGGGATTCCTCTCTATCTTCACTCCTTCATCCTCCTACGAGTTCCTTAGATTTGTCGAGTTGAATATCTAAATGAAAAGAAACTCCTCTGCGAAGGGGTGTTTAATTTTCTCTTTGGATATTTGAAATCAACCTATCATAGATATCAAAATGGAAGAGAACTCTCCCCTATGGGATGTTCTCTCCTCTTTGGATTATAATTTGGATGTGTATCCCACCTCAAATATCCCTTTCATATTACAACTCAAACTAAATTAAATTACACATACATGAAATTAAAAAATATATACTCAAATATGACCTTCAAGGTAATACTAAGTAATTATAATTAAAACATCCTAAGCAGTTATATATTAACTTAAAAATTAAATCATAACCACACTTGTCCATTCTATTTTACTTTCAAGGGGGCTTAGTATTTTTTAACTTACAAAAAATTGTCAATTTAAATCTTTTAATTTTTCCCCCTTGATTTAGCCCTTCATGTGCATGCCCAACTACAAAAAACTCCATGAGCATCCAGATTATTTCTAACCCAAGGGTTATCTATCACCCATCAAATTAATGCATAGATAAATAAACTCACATAAATCAATCAAATTTTAATATCATGCAGTGAAAACCACAAAAAACATGGTGCACAATAAAAAAAAAGTAAACACTATCCTGTTGCAACTAGAGCTTATAAGTTTATGTTTTTGATGATAATAAATATTATGGCTCACTTTCTATTGTCTACGTGTATTTGTAATATATGTTTGTTTGTGTGTATACTAACATTTCATTTCAGGTCCGAGACGTTCGTTCTTGTACGAAGCTGGGATCATCCCGTATGATCTTTGTGGGAGAATAGACTAGAGATATTCATCCTTGTACGAAGCTAAGATCATCCGGTATGATCTTCATGCGAGAACAAACCTGAGATGTTCATCCTTGTGTGAAGCTAAGGATCATCCCGTACGATCTTCATGCGAGAACAGACCCGAGATATTCATCCTTGTATGAAGCTAGTATCGTCCCGTATGATCCATACTTAAAAAAAATATTTTTATTTATGTTCGTTCAATTGCTCGTCAGGAAAAATAACTGACCAGATTGTCCCATACGAAGTGATATCGTACAGTACAATCAGTTTAAAAAATATGAATTTTAAACTCTCCCCCGGTGTGTCTGTGCTCAGTTCCTCAATTACAATCACACTCTCTCAAATTTAATAAAATGAAAAATATATACTTCAATTATAATAAACTCTAAACTAATCTTGATTTGAAGTCTTCAACAATCTGGAGTATGATTTCTCTGAAATGTTAATACACACAAGAGCAAAATAATTCTTCCAAAATATATTAAGAGAAATAATAATCAAAGCAATAATATTTGGAATCATCAAAAACATATAAGTTGCAAGAATATCAAACATGCAAAACTAAGTAGCAACTATCTCAACAATCTCTCCCTTTTTTATGATGGAAAAAAAATTATTTTTTGAATAAAATTGAAAATCCTAAATTTCTCCTTAACTTCCCCTAAATGAATAAGCATGTGAATATAAAAGAATTTCTATTAAGTACAAATCTAATTTTTTTTTTTTTCATAAAACCATAAAACACTTCAAACAGAAAAATAGAAAATTAAAATAACTCTAACAAATACTAAAAAATAAATGCAAACAAAAAAACAATATTTCTTCCGCTTTTTGACAACAATAAAAAAAGGAAGAAGAAAAAACTAAAAAAATTCAAGAAATCATATGATAAACCTTTGATAATTGATCTTGAAAGATGTTGAATTATAATTGCAATAACAAGATTAATGTTTATTAGTGAAAAAAAAAAAGATTCATAAAATTTCAATTAAAATATATCAAGGTCATTAATTAATCTAGACAATTAGATAAGGAGAATTATTGCAAAAGTGATGAAATGAAGATTAATTAAAGTCAAATTAAATACAAAATATAATTGAACATTAGATTGATTTAAAATTAAAGATTAAAAGATAGAGGAAAGAATATTTTTAATACACTTGTTTGGCGATATTGCGTATCTTTTCAAATATTCGTGCACACTTTATGCATCTTTTTTGTGTTTGGGTTAATTTTGTGTCTCTTTTCAATTTACAAACCATTGCGCATTCTTTTGATTTTTGTACACTTGTATAATTCTCAATTTTTTTAATTGATCTTTTTAAAATCAATAATCTAAAAATTCAAAATTCTTTAAGTACAAAGATAATTATATTGAAAAGAGAAATAATAAATATTAAGACATCAAAATTGCAATAATAATATTAAAATTATGTATGAATAAAAAAAACATGAGATTAATACCCTTAACTTGATTGAGTTATAACTTAATTTATATTTTTTAAAAATTAGATTTCCTAATAAAATTAATTTTTATAATGCAATTCATATTATATCACTTTTTAGATCAATTAAGTCAAAATTATCATATAGGCAATCTAACATTTCAAATAGATAATAAAATCAACTAAATAAAACAAGGCATTTTTTATTGATATAAAAAAAATGAAATAATAAAGCGCAATTGATATCAATATATAAAACTCAAATACAAGATAGCATAACAACAAGAACAAAAAAAAATAATACAAAGGACATGTATAGAAATTATTAAACTAACACAACATATAAATCATCACATCACATCTCAAAGGATTGGTAAAGACAATACTCAAGAAGTACATCTATAGATCTGAGGGGCCCTGATCTAGAGGAGGTGGCTGGTTGAAGATAGAAAAATAACTATTCATCATAGGCACATTGGTGTTCACTGAGTCGAACTGACCTCGAATCCAACCCATGTCCTGCTGGTATAGTGCATCTTATTATTATAGGTGAGTTTGAATTTGATCAAAACATTGATCAAAATGACTCTCTAGTCTGTCAAGGCGCTGGACCATCTCCTGAAAGTCAGGTCCATTAATAGGCACAAGTGTAGGTGCAGGTGCTCCCCCTTCTCCCTCAAAATCCTCACTTGTATTATCATATCTACTAAAAAGTGCTAAAAATGAAGCATCAGTGAAGTAGATAGGCAATGCAAGTAGAGGATCATGATGAATAAGATTGTAATTGTTCTCAAGGATATAGGTCATTATGTGTCCTGAAGCAATGTTTTTCTTCCTCTTGTGAGAGACATGTCCAATTTAAGAAAGGCCATAAATATAGTCAATAATAAGGTGGGCTTCATCTATAGGTTGACCAGTCATGATAAGGTAAGTAACAATGGATAGAAGAGGAGTACTGTTAATGCGGTCACTAGCTTTAGGAACAATAGAGGTTCTAAAGACATGTTGAATTACCCTTACATTTTTGTTTAAAGAAGAAACCCTAGGAAAATGACATACTTGTTCAATCCCTCTAATAACTTTATTTATTTCAGTCTAGTCAAAATCAGATGTAGAAGTTAAAGTTTGGGCTCTAACTCCTTGAGTTCTTAAATTCAAAAAGGTTCTGAAATCTTCCTTAGTTATTTCTACCTTCTTCTTAAAATTAAAAGATTTGATCCTACGCTCATCCTCACTAAATAACATGTTTTCTAGAATGTAGTGAAATGTTTCTTTATTATAAGCATGAATTAAGGTAAGGATAAAAGCAAGTTGAGTGGTAGCAAAAAGAGGCATCACTTGGAAGTGGATATCCTCTTGAAGTAGGATTCTAGAAGCAGTAATCTTAGTAGAAACAAACCTACGAAAAGAATACTCGTTAGCCCTAGATAGAAAGTTATTGTCTCCACCCTTGGAAGACGGTCCCTTAGTGAGTCTACCCCTCTTGCTAGAATTTGCCATTGCTATGATTTGAAGGATTATAAAAGGCTATTAAAGTGAATGAAAATAAATTCCAAAGCCCTCATATTTAAAGAAAAATGATCTTTCATATGTACAAAAATAGGTTCGTACTATACGATTGATGATTCGTACATGATGAAATGAATTTCAAATTTACGAATGAATACGTTAAAAATGAAATAACTTTTTGTAATCATGAAAGTTACGAGGTGTTTTTTGTACAAACTTTTTGACCATATGATCGTACATACGAGCAGGTGTTCGTTCGGGATGATCAGTTATTTAAGATCATTTTAATGATGATTAGATTTGTCCCCCACATTAAATGACACAAGGTTCGTACATACAAACTAGTGGTTCATACGAACGATCAGTTATAATAACTGATTCTTTTTGGATAACAGTCTAGGTGAATACATACGAATGAATACACATCATCTGGGATTGGAAAATGAAAACATTATGTAATCATTTCAAAAAAAATGATCAAAATGCTATAGAATTCGTATGGGACAAAAATAATTTCGTGCACTAGGAATATAACACTTAGAAAAATTTGTACGATCGATGATAAATAGGAAATCCGATGTAAAAATATTTCAAAATCACACAAAATATAAAAACAAACACATAAAATCATAAAAATAGAAAACACAATATGACATATATCAAGTTTGCAAAAAAATTTAATTAACCATTAAGATCAATCACACCTAGCATTATTCTTAATATGCTAAAGGTATCAAAGGCTAGTTGTTTTATAAAAATATTTGTAAGTTGATTTTCAATTAAAATATGATTTAGTTCAATTTATCCTTTGGATACATGATCTCTTATGAAATGATGCCTTATATCTATATATTTGGTTCTAGAATGTTAAATAGGAGTTTTTGAAATGTAAATGATACTAGTGTTATCACAATAAATTAAAACTATTCCTATTATAAATTCTAAGTCAATCAATTATTATTTCAACCAAAGACCTTGTGCCACATAACTTTCTAAGGAAATGTATGAAAGTTCGTTAGGGATGTTAGGCCCTATGAACTGGCCCAAGGCTAATTAAAAGAGAGAGGTGAATCGGTATTTAAAACAAACACAATCTTAAAACCATAATCAAGATTCACCACAATGAAAACTAAAGTGCAGAAATTAAATGTGGAAGTAATAAAAGAAAGAACACACTAGATTTATAGTGGTTCAGTCAAACCTTGACCTACATCCACACCTTGGAGGCACCCTCCAAGTATTGCACTAAACCAAGTGTCTCTCCTTTAGCCCCCACAGCTAGGCGGACAAGCCCTTACAAATTCACTTCCACCTTCCCTAGTGCGACAGAGTAGCTGGGTCCTTTGACACCAAAGAGATCTTGTTCTTTGGTGAACTTCTCTCAAGATAAGCCTTAAATACGATGGTATTAAGGTGCAAGCCTGCCGGAGCAACCATGTGGAATCTCCCTCCACACTCCCTTGAGTCCCCCCTCACATGATCTTCTCCCTCTCTTAGACTTCACCCATTCCTCACTCCCTTTCAAGCTCTCTCTTCAATTTCCCCAAAAAGAACGATGCTACAATGGCTGCCAAAGACACTTACAAAAGTGCCTAGTCAAAAGCTTAAATAGAAGATATCAAAATGAGCTCATTAATGCAACTTACCGACTTTGTCGTCCAAGCTGTTATAAATATCGGCCTGGCCGATCAATGTAAATTATGCTCAATCAACCAGGTCGGTTAGGGACGATTAGACAATTTTTGGTTATACGTCCAGGCCGATAGGATATCGTTCTGGATGAATAGTTCAAATATGAGGAAAATCATCCTGAACATCGCCCTGAAAAGAAGCTGGTCGATGTCAAATTGGCCCGGACGATCCTATGATCGGCCCGGCCGATGTGATCATGTAAATCACCATTAATTGCTTTCCTTAATTGCTAAATTTATTTAAGAAAAATTGTGCTGGATCGTCCAGGCCAATCCTAATATGCCAGGACAATCCACCGGCATGATGTCCAAAAATAAGTAATTCCTAAATAGATCTGGCGGCAGATTCTTTCTAATTTGAGCCTATCATCCTGGCTGATACAAAATCGTCCAGGACGATGTATTTAATGATGGCTGCCTTGACAAGGATGATGCTCTAATCAGTGTTTATATTTTTAAATAAATCATTCAGGCCGATATAAATATCATCCCGGACGATGTTACCAAAAATAATAAACTTTAAGGAACAGTCAGAAATTCTTCCAAGGTGTGTGTGTGCAAAGTTACTTAGCATCAAGAGCCATAGCAATTATAAAAGTCTCAAGAAAGGAAAAAGGTACAAATTGACTTAGATCTAGTCTACCCCATCTTGAGCTGGTTCCAATAGAAGTTTGATCTTGTGGACCTGAAATGTCAGTAGATAAGACAGTTATAGAGAAATAAGAGTGTTTGATATCATCAAAATCATAAACCATGAAAACATATCCGGAATAATCTCCCCCTTTTTAATGATGGCAAACATTACTGGTTGAATTTGCAAGAAAGAAATCATGTTCTCCTAATCTCCCCCTTACTAAAACAAAAATTTTAAAAATAGGGGAGATAAAAAAAAATTCTTGTTTTTAATATTTTTCAAAGAAAAAATACAAAAAAAAAAGATACAAATTCAATGGTATATTCTCCCCTTTTGACATTATCAAAAAGAGAAGGGGCACAAACAATAAGAACAAAATGATTAAAAAATGATCCCTGATCTAGTGAATAAAATAAATATTCTTAAAATAAAAAAGTTGCCTCTTATTTTTTTAAAATAATAATAATAAGAAATTGATTGACAACGCATAATCCAGTAAAGGTAAGAAATTTAGAAATTTATAATTCAAGCTCAAGTTCTTTTTAAAGGATCAAAAATTTTTTAATCCAATATCTAAATCAAGGAATAAATTAGAAAAAAAAACACTAATTTTTCCAAATCACCTTCCATAAAACATGTCTAATAGAAGATTAATGCACGAATTGTTGAATCAGGAATCATGATTTTCAAACTCAAGCATCGAAAAAAATCAAGGGTTTTCTTAAGCTTTGAATAAAATAGAAACGATAAGCATACTTCTTATGGGCTCATTTTATGCCTCTTGTCAGTTTTTTGGCGCACTTTGCACATCTTTTTCTTTTGATACACTTTGTGTATCTTTATCAATTTGGCGTCATTACGCATCATTTGATTTGGCATCATTGGCCGCCTTTTTTTTATTGGGCATCATTGGCCTTTTTTATTATTTTTTTTTTTAATATGCTACCTTTATGAAATTTTAAAAACAAAAGTAAACCCATTCTATTGACACAACAAACTATTTGATTAGGAAATCTATGAGGTAGATTCAACAACTTCTACAGATTTCTATGTGATAGATAAAATGTAGGGAGATGAAAAAAAATTCAGTTTCAAAATCCAGTTTAAAATATTATGAAGATTTTAAATTAAAAGTAGAATAACCTCTTTTAGGAAATAGAGATTGAGAGTTAAAATTATGATTTTTTTTTTTGAACTGTTTTTAGAGAAGCCAACCACAACCTACATACGAATTCAAGAAAAATTGGAGGTAGATTTTTCATTTTAAAAATTTTAATCCCCCTTTTTTTTTGAATTTTAAAAGGATGGTGATGAGTGTGTTGACAAAAAAGAAAAAGTAAAGACACAATTAAAATTTAAAGAAGAAGAAAAAGAAAAGAAAATAATGAAAGGATTAAAAAAATAAATAAATAAATACATGAAAAATATAAAAAATGGCAAAACATGCAAACAAAAAAAAATTTATAATCATGCATTAAAATATTCAACTTGGATTGCTTGATTTCACTAGTACCTTCGTATATGGTGTGTAATTTATCCCAAATTTCCTTACCAATACTGCACGTAGAAACTAACATACAATCTTTAGAATTTAAAGCATAAAAAAAATAGTTTAAAGATTTTGCATTCAATTGAGGATTGATTTTCTCTTCTCTACTCCATTGAATAAAAGGAATATCAGTTTTAATTTCATCTAAAATATGAGACAATACAGAATAACAGTTAAAATCATATGTCAAATACAAAAATCAATTAATTACAAAAACGTAGACATCCAAATTTTCCAAAAGTCAAATGTAATATTTTCAAATAAAAGTGGTATGGTGATTGAAAAACCCTCCGCAATATTATGATTAGAAACATTAGCCATGAAAAAAATTCAAAAATTTTCAAAAACTTATTTTTATGAATCCCACTCTGATACCACTTGAAATTTTGTTAGGGATGTTAGGCCCTATGAACCAGCCCAAGGCTAATTAAAAGAGAGAGGTAAATCGGTATTTAAAACAAATACAATCTTAAAACTATAATCAAGATTCACCACAATGAAAACCAAAATATGAAAATTAAACGCGGAAGTAATAAAGGAAAGAACACACCATATTTATAGTGGTTCGGCCAAACCTTGACCTACGTCCACTACTTAGAGGCACTCTCCAAGTATTGCACTAAACTAAGTGTCACTCCTTTAGCCCCCACATCTAAGTGGAGAAGCCCTTACAAAATCACTTCCACCTTCGCCGGTGCAGCAGAGTAGCCGGGTCCTTTCACACCAAAGAGATCTTCTTCGTTGATGAACTTCCCTCAATACAAGCCTTGAATCAGACGGTATTAAGGGGGGGCAAGTGTGCCAGAGCAACCATGAGGAATCCCCCTCCACACTCCCTTAAGCCCCCCCTCACAGATCTTCTCCCTCTCTCAGACTTCACCCGCTCCTCACTCCCTTTCAAGCTCTTTCTTCAGATTCCCCCAAAAGAACGAAGCTACAATGGCTACCAAAGACACTTACAAAAGTACCTAGTCAAAAGTTTAATTAGATTATCTCAAAATGAGCTTATTAATATAACTTGTCGACTTTATCATCCAGACCAATATAAATATCGGCTTGGCCGATCAGCATAAATTATACTCAATCAGCTCGGTCAGTCAGGGATGATTAGACAATTTTTGGTCATATCGTCCAGGCTTATAGGATATCATCCGGGATGATTAGTTTAAACATGTTGAAATTCATCTTGAACATTGCCCTAAAAAGAAGCTGGCTGATGTCAAATTGGCCCAGAAGATCCTACAATCGGCCTGGCGGATGTGATCATGTAAATCTCCATTAATTGCTTTCCTTAATTACCATATTTATTTAAGAAAAATTGTGCTGGATCGGCCAGGCAGATCCTAATAGGCCAGGCCAATCCATCGAGATAATGTCCAAAAATAAGTAATTCCTAAATAGATCTGGCGGCAAATTCTTTTTAATGACGGCTGCCATGACAAGGATGATACCCTAATCAAGGTTTCTATTTTTGAACTGATCATCTAGGTTGATATAAATATCATCCTGGATGATGTTAACAAAAATAGTAAACTTTAGGGAATAGTTAGAAATTCTTCTAAGGTGTGTGTGTACAAAGTTACTTAGCATCAAGAGCCATAGCAATTACAAAAGTCTTAAGAAAGGAAAAAGGTACAAATTGACTCAGATCTAGTCTACCCAATCTTGAGCTGGTTCCAATAGAAGTCTGATCTTGTGGACCTTAAATGTCAATAGATAAGACAGTTGTAGAGAAATAAGAGTGCTTGCTATCATCAAAATCATAAACCATGAAAACAGATCCGCAATGATGTATTCAGCTTTAGTAGTAGATAGGGCTACAGAATTCTATTTTCTACTGGATGAAGAAACTAAAGAATTTCCTATAAATTGATAAGTTCCAGAAGTACTCTTTATATCAACCCTACAACTTGCAAAGTCTAAATCTAAATATCCAATTATTTCAAATGAATAACTAAACTTAGGATACCAAATCCCTAAGTTCTGAGTTCCCAAGAGACATCTCAAAATCTTTTTACTACTGTCAAATGTGATTCTTTTGGATTTGATTGAAATCTAGTACACAAACAAACACTGAACATAATATTGGGTATGCTAGCAGTCAGGTAAAGAAATATCTAATTATTTCCCTAAATTTCTTTTGACCAACAGATTTTTCCTTTGGGTCCTTATCCAACTAAACTAAGGAACTCATAGGTATACTAACAGGTTTAGCATTGTCCATTTCAAACTTTTTAAGGATATTCTTAACATACTTTTACTAACTAATAAATGATCCCTCCTCAATTTGTTTAATAATAAAACCTAAAAAGTAACTCAAATCTCCTATTAGACTTATCTCAAATTCACTACTCATTATTTTATAAAAATCATCATAAAGAATTTTATTTATAGATTCAAAGATGATATTATCAACATAAATTTGTATAATGAGTATATCGTCTCCCAATTTCTTTAAAAAGAGAGTGGTGTCCACACTTTCTTTTTCAAAAGATCTCTAAAGTAGGAAAGTGCTTAATCTCTCATACCAAACCCTAGGTGCATATTTCAATCCATATAATGCCCTTTTTAATTTAAAAATATGATTTGAATATTTTGAATTTTAAAAACCTGGAGATTATTTAATATAAATATCCTCTTGAATCACCCCATTCAAAAAGACACTTTTAACATCCATTTGAAATCATTTGAATCCTCTAAAAGAGGCAAAGGCTAACAAAACTCTAATTGCTTCAAGTCTCTCTACGGGGGAAAAAGTCTCCTCAAAGTTAATCTCTTCAATCTGATTATACCCCTTAGCCACAAATCTAGCCTTATTTCTAACAATAACTCCGGATTCATTCATTTTATTCTTGAATACCCACTTAGTTCTAACTACACTTTGATCCTTTGGTCTTGAAATTAATTCTGAAACATCATTTCTTATAAATTGATTTAATTCTTCTTGCATTGCCAAAATCCAAAATTCATTCAAAAGTGCTTGATTTATATTTATGGATTATATTATTGAAATAAAGATAGAATGATTGACTTCTTTTCTTAGTCCACACCTAGTCCTAACACCCTCACTAGGTTCACCTAAAATCAATTTCTTAAGGTGGTTTTTAGAAAATCTCAAATCTCTAAGCAACATATTTCCTAACTCCAAATTTTCTTCCAAAATAACTTTCTCAATCCTTTGGGAGTTAATTTCTATTTCATCCTCTTCCAAATTTAGCACTTCCAAAATTCCATATTCATCAAATACAACATGTGTGGTCTCCTCAATTACCAAAGTTCTTTTGCTAAATACTCTATAAGATTTTCTAACACTAGAGTATTCAAGAAAAATTCTTTCATCTGATTTTGGATAAAATTTTTCTAAGGTAGATTTTTTATTATTATGAATGAACACCTTACATCCAAAAATATGTAAATGTGATAAATTAGGTGTTCTTCCCATAAGAAGCTTATAGGGTGTTTTATTTAATTTCGATCTGATGTTCACCTTATTTAGAAAATAACATGGAGTGCTAACTACTTCAACCCAAAAATATTTAGGAAGTGAATATTTTGCTAATATAGCTTGAGCAGATTCTATTAATTTTCTACTCTTTCTTTCGACTACCTCATTCTATTGAGGGGTTCTAGGTGCAGAAAAATTATGATCAATGTCTTTCTCTTTATAAAAATCCTTAAATTTTTTATTTTCAAATTCACCACCATGATCACTTTGTATTATTAAAATCTCACATCCTAGTTTCCTCTAAATCTAAGTCAAAAAATCTCAAAACTCCTCAAATGATTCACTCTTACAATATAAGAATTTAATCCAAGTGAATCCTAAAAAATCATCTACAATTGCAAATCTGTATACCTTCCCTCCTAGACTTATAGTTTCAACTGGTCTAAAAAGATCCATATGTAAAATCTCTAAAGGTTTACTAGTTCTAAGATCCTTATTGGACTGAAAAGAGGACTTCACCTATTTTTCTAATTGACATGCATCACAAAGGTGATTCTTAGTAAAGACTAATTTTGGTATACCTCTAACCAAATCCTTTTGGGAAATTTTCCTATGGTTTTTCATGCTAGAGTGACAAAGTCTCCTATGCCATAATCATGATTTATCATAAATGGTTTTCAAATAAAAAGTATTAAGAGTTTTAATATAATTTAAATCTAGTATATAAATATTATTTACCCTTAAACCATGAAAAATATCATTATCGTTTAAACTTAATATACAGCTAGTAGGAAAAAATTTATACTATATCCTTTATCACATAACTAGCGAATACTCAATAGATTATGCTTTAAGCCTTCTACAAGTAGCACATTTTCAATGAAAAAATTTTTCAAGTTGCCAATCATACCTGATCCAATCACTTTCATAGTGGTGTTATCTCCAAGTGTAACTTTGCCTCCACTTCTGGCTTCTAGTGATATAAATTGCTTAGTATCTCCAGTCATATGCTTTGAGCAACTATTGTCCAGGTATCAAATGCTCTCATAAGGCCTTATATGAGAGCGTGCCTGCAAAACTATCAAATGTTAGACCTGGGAACCCAAATAAGTTTGGGTTCTCCATTTGGCAATTTAAAAATAGATGCATGTATAATATGACTTGAGTTATGTATCTTAGGTCTCCACACTAAATGTATTTTTCTATCCAAAATACAAGTGTGGGTAATGTGTCCAATCATGCCATAAGAATAACAATTAACTCCAAGAAATGGATTTCTTAATCATTTATAACTACTCTATCTCTTCCTAGGTTTAAAAAATTTTAGATACAAAATAGGATTAGTAAAATTTTCAAGTGTTGGTGGTTTCCTATTTTTCTCAAGAGTTTTTACTTTCAATTTAAGAAATGTGTTTAAATCTTTTAATACATTATTTTTATAATTCAAATAATGCTCTTTATTTTCTAATTCATCCTTAAAATCCTTAAATTTTTTTCTTATTGAGCATAAGATGATTTTAAAATATCATTCTTCTTATTCAAGTCATCAAATTCATCAAGTAAGCTCATGTGGTTGTTATCTATCAATGTATGATCATTCCTAAGGATTTTATGCTCTCTTTGTAATTCCTGCATTCTTAATTCTGACTAGCATATATTTTCTTTAGCTTTCTATATGCATCATAAATTCTTATAGAAACTTCTAACAGTTCAGCATAAGTTAAGTCACATACCTCTTATTGAGCTAATTAATCAATATTATCAGCCATTAAGCATAAATTTGTGACTTCCTCCTCCATTTCTATTTTTGATGAATCCGAAGCCGAGTCCGCCCAAAAAGCTCTTTGGAATCTCTTCTTGCCCTTCTTCACATTTGGTTTCTCCTCTACCTTCTCCTTGCTAGGAGTGGCTTTTAGGTTTGGGCAATCCAATTTTAAGTGTCAAGGTTTCCTACATTCATAGCAAATTATATCATTAGAAACATTAACATTCTTATTAAATTTACCTCTATTCCACTATTGGCGTCTCCTCTGTTTTCTTTTAAGAAAGCTCCTGAATTGCCTAGTCATCAAGATAATGTCATCCTCATCCTCAAGCTATAAAAGATCACTCTCCGACTCCTCCACATTTAGTGTAATTTTCTTCTCCTTTCAATGTTCACCTACATCAATCCTCCCTTGACTCACTCCATGCTCGTAGGCAATTAGTGAACCAAGAAGATTATCAATAGAGTAAACATTCAAATCTTTAGACTCTGTAATAGCAGTTATTTTTGTATCATAAGTAGTAGACAAATAATAAAAAAATTTATTAACCATTTCAGCATTCATTAGTTTCCTACCTAATGCATGCAAAAAAGTGACTATCTGAGTGAATCTTGTGTACATATCAGAAATAGATTCATTGAGTTTCATACGAAATAATTCATACATGTAACAAGATGTTTAATCTAAATTATTTTACTTCATTAGTCCCTTCGTAAGTAATACAAAGTCTATCACATATATCCTTTCCACTATTTCAAGTGGAAACCAGCATGTAGTCTTCTGACTTAAGTGCACAAAAGAAACTATTTAAATATTTTGCATTCAGCTAGCTAAGTCACATTTTTCTACAGTTCAATTTAAAAAGGATGTTTTAACTCTAATAACATCAACTAATCAAGGTAGATTTGTATACCCTTCTTGTACTAAGATCCATATATGATAATCTAATGAATGTAAAAATGTAGACATATGTGTTTTCCAAAAATCTAAAGGGATGTTGTCAAACAAAGGAGGTCTAGAGATCAAATATCCTTCAGGTGTGTTCCGGTTTCCAAAAGTAGCCATACTCATTTTTTAAAAAGAAGCCTAAACTTATGATTTTGAAATAATGCTCTAATACCACTTGTTGAATCTTGAATAGGTTGTTAAACCTAAGCTTATATCCTAAGGCTAACTAAGACGGGGATAAATTGGTAATTTTAAAAATTCTCTTGGATTTTAAAATTTGAAATTAGTTAACTTAGCAAGTTAATTGAAGTTATTCAAAAGCAAATTTTTCAACCATAAAATTAAAATTATAGTAAGTAAATAGCAAAAATTTAAATGACATAAAGATTTATAGTGGTTCGGTCAAACACGACCTACATCCACTCCCTGAAGATTCTCTTTTCAGGTATTGCACTATTACCAAAAGTGACTCTTCTTTTTCCTCCATAGTAAGGCGGAGAAGCCTTTACAAAACTCTCTTCCACCAATCTCTAGTGCGGCAGAGAATTGTCATCATTTCACACCCTTAAAGTGTAGGCAGAGAAGTTTTATCCTTTCACACCCTCTAAGTGTAGGTAGAGTACCTTCATCTATTCACACTCTCCAAGAGTTGGCAGAGAACCATCATTCTTTCACACCCTCCAAGTATTGACAGAGAACCATCAGCTTTTCACACTCTCCAAGTGTCAGTAGAGAACAGGATCTTCTTCTAAGATCTTCCCACGAGCAATCTAAAAAACTAAAAGGAAGAGTAAAAAACACAAATCACACAGAGATACTTACATTTGAGTAACCTTGTGAACCCTTTACACTTCACTAGTAAGAAATCTCTCTCAAACACTCTCTCACACTCTCTCCTTCAATTTCCCTTGAAAAATCACAAAGCAATGATTAAAAAGAAGATTTTAACGTCAGTTTTTAATAGACCTTTTATACAAAAGACACGAAAAATTGTTCAGAAAACTAATATTTTTTATTTTGAGTGTACATGAACGTACAGTATGATCGTATGTTCATACGTATGAATAATTTAAATATTGTTGCGTACGAACCTGTTGTGAATCAGTATGAAATCATCTCATACTGATCATCATCCGGTATGAACCAAGTTTATCCAGGATGAATAGTTAGAAATTTTCAAAATTCGTCTGTACGAAACATTGAGACGAAATGAGCGATAACAGACCCGAGATGTTTGTCCTTGTATGAAACTAGAACCATCCCGTATGATCCATACTTAGAAAAAAAATTTTGTTGCAGAACAGACCCGAGACATTCATCCTTAAATGAAGCTGGGATCATCCCGTATGATCTTCATGCGAAAACAAATTTGAGATGTTCATCCTTACACGAAGCTAGGATCATCCCATAAGATCTTCAAGTGAGAATAGACCCGAGACATTCATCCTTGTATGAAGCTAGGATCGTCCAGTACAATCTTCGTATGAGAATATATCTAAGAAGTTCTCCATTGTATAAAGCTATGATGGTCCCGTATGATCCATACTTAGAAAAAATTATGTTCGTTAAACTGCTCGTTAGGAATAATAACTGACCAGATCACACTATACGAAGTAATATCGTATAGTATGATCACTTTAAAAATATGAATTTTAAACTCTCCACTCGTGTGTGTGCTTAGTTACTCAATTACAATCACACTCTTTTAGATTCAATAAAATAGAAAATACAGACTTCAATTATAAAAAACTCTAAACCGATCTTAATTTGAAGTCTTCAATAATCCGGAGTATGATTTCCCTGAAATTTTAATACACACAAGAGCAAAATAATTCTTTCAAAATATGTTAAATGAAATAATAATCAAAGTAATAATTTTTTGAATAATCAAAAACATACAAGTTGGAAGAATATCAAACATGCAAAACTAAGTAACAACTATCTCAATAACAAGAGCACTAGTTTTTTTAAATCCTCGCATGGCCTAAGTTAGGGAGATCCTATATCTCCTGCTCTTTTCATTATTGCAGTGGATTATTTATCGAGAGGCCTTGCTAATCTCTTTGACAATTAACCTAGCCTCTATTTAGAACCTTGGGTGGATTTCCTAGCTCTCACTTATGCTTTGTGGATAACTTTATTATTTTTACAAAAGGTTCTTAAAATAAGATCAGTAAACTTTTAGATTTTCTTCAGCTTATTGAAATGTTAGTGGTATATCTTTAAACAAAAATAAATGTTTATTTATTGCCCCTAACAATGTGCCTAGTGATCGTATTATTGTTATCAATTCTATGATTGGCTTTGTCCAAGCTCAAATGCCTCTTAGGTATCTTGTGGTTCCTCTTTTTAAAGATCATAAGAAATCTTTCCTTTTGGATGATTTGATTACTTTGGTGCAGAGCAAGCTATACTCCTAGGAGTCTAATTTTATGAGCTTTGGTTGTAGGCTAGCTCCCATTAGAAGTGTTCTCTGCTCTCTTCCTGTTTATACTTTTTAAACTCTACAACCTACTCAAAATATTTGTAATAGGATTGATAAACTTATCAATAAGTTTTTTTAGAAAGTTGCTAACATTAACTCTAAAATTATATGGTCCTCTTGGGACAAATGTTGTGGTGTGTTAAATGAGGGTGCCTTAGGTTGTAAGAGCATGTTTGATTTATTCTATGCATTTTCTTTCAAGTTATGATATGCCTTTTGTGCTAATATGAGAATTTGGGCAAAATTAATGGTTGCTAAATATTGTGTGGGTAAACATCCTACTATTTTGCTTATTTAACCAAGGTGATTTTAAAGTTTGGAAGAGACTTTGCAAGGTGAAATGGATTGTTGAACCACATCTCTCTTAGGATCTTGATGGTGAGAATATTTTCTTTTGGCAAGATCATTGGTTAGGTCATCATTCTATTGGTTTTATTACTAATTCCTCTTCTACTATGGTGGTTAAGGTGAACTTTTTCATACGGATAATTGTTGGGACTATGATAAACTTACGAATATGATTCCTGACACTATTATTCATCAAATTTTTAATCTTCCCCTAAACACTGAATCATATTATTTACTTTTATGTAATTTGTCTAAAGATGGTACTTTTAAATTAAAGGATGCCTGTCAAGCATTTAGAATCAATATGGATAATTTTAGTATTCTATCTATGATTTGGCACATGATCATTCCTTCTACTATTGCTATTTTCATCTGGAGGATTTTGCATAAGTTCATCCCTACTAATGATAATTTAGTCAATAGAGGTTTTATTTTGCCTTCCAAATGCTAAATTTGCTATCATGTGGAGAATATGCATCATGTTTTTCTTTCTGGTCCTTTAGCTGTTAAAACTTGGACTTATTTTGATGTTTTTTTTCAAATTAAATTGTTTTAATGCTAAACTTTCTATTAATGTCATTTTTAAGTTTTAGTTTGTCAATTCTAAGGGTCATATTAGAAACATCATTCCTTCTCTCATTTTATGGTATTTATGGTTGGAACATAACAACACACTTTTTAATGGTATTGGCATGAACCATCATAGGATTATCAATAATGTGAAAGCCAAAGTTACGAGATTCTTTTCAGTTAACCTGCTTTCTTGAAAGAATTTTAAAAACTATTTCTTTATGGTTGATGAATTAGGTATTAATTTGGATGGTGTTTAGCACCCTCCTTCTGGATCTAGAATTATTTAATGAATTAAACCCCCCATTAATACTTATAAATTGAATGTGAATAAGCAGCAATTATTGGGTTGCAGTGGGACTATCAGGGGCAATTAGGGTAACATTATTATGGCTTTTGTGGGTCTCTTACAATTGCATGATGAGAATTTTGCTGAGCTCTTAGCAATTCTTTATGGGATTAAATTATTTATTTCATTGGACATTATTACTATTAGTATTGAAGTTGATTCTTCTTACTATATTCAATGTTTAAATAGTCTGGAGGTTGCCATTTGCAATTCTAATTTTTTAACTTGGTGAGGGATATTAAACAATTAATGATCTTTATTAATGCTTCCTTAATTCATGTATATTGGGAGGGAAATTCTTGTGTTGCTTGGATGGCTAATTGGGGTTGTAATTTAAATCATCTTTGTGATTTTGCTACTTTTAATTTACTTGCTCCTATAAAAGGGATCCTAAGATTGGATAAAATTGGTACCCCTTAAGTTAGAAGTCGATGTGTTTGGTTAGTTGGTTATTGATTTCTTCCTTGAGATTACCTCCGTTTTAGCTAGCTAAAAGATTTTGTTGGAGCAGTGTGATTTCTAGCTCTTGGTTTTGGTGTTTTTTCTTCCAAGTGTTTGGTAGCTTAGGTAGTATGGTTTTTCTCAACTAGGATTTCTTAGCTGAGTAGTATCTTATGTGCTACTTGGTGATCCTATTAATGTTTTGCTTAATTGACTTAGCTGTGGCTGTAATCTGGAGTTCTCCTAGTTTGTTCTTAGTGTTGTGGTCTGGTTATTATTATTGTTGTGTTATCCTCTGTGTGATTGGAGAGTTTCTTTTCTTTATTTCTGGGTTTTTTTTTATCTTTAGTTTTGGTTTTCAATTTTGTTCTTGCCTTTGTTATCTGGCTGTTGGTTTTGAGGTGTGTTGGAGGAGCTTTGTGCTTACTTTTTTCTATTGGTCGAGGTTTTTTAGGAATGTGCTGGAGATTTTTTGGTGGTTCTTATTGGCTAGGAAGTTTATTAGGGGCACAGTTGGGTGTGTCTTTTTTATGGTGTTTCCTATTGTTTGGCTACTTTTGGGTTATTCCAGTGGTGGTTAGTTGAACTCTCTCAGTTTGGCTGCTTAGTTTTTTATGGTGGTTTGTTCCTTGCTTACCAACTGTAACTGAAAGTTCATTAGGGATGTTAAGTTCTATGAATCGGCCCAAGGCTAACCAAGAGGGGGGGTGAATTGGTATTTTAAAAATTCTTACAATCAAAACATAAAACTCAAACCAAGATTCACCACAACGTAAATCAAAGTGCGGAAAATTAAATGTCGAAGCAGTAGAAAAAGAATACAATAATTTATAGTGGTTCGGTCAACTCGACCTACGTCCACTCCCCGGAGGCACCCTCCGAGTATTGCACTATAAAAGTGACTCTCCTTTTGCTCCCACGGCAAGGTGGAGAAGTCCTCACAAAAACTCCTTTCCACCCACCCCGACGAGGCAGAGAACCCAACTCCTTTTGCTTCCTCCTAAAGCAGGCAGAGAGCCTTGATCGATTGCTGAAGCTCACCTCTCTCAACCCTTCTAAGAATAAGAGACTCTAGTAGAAGAAGAAGTGGAACAATGCTTGGAGTAACCCTTGTGAATCCCCCTCACAAACGCCTCCTCATAAAATCCTCTCTCTCTCTCCCTCTCCTCTAGGCTTTCTCAGGTCAAGACAGAAGCAAAAGATCTCCTCTAAGGTAGAGTAAGAGATCTTAAATAGAAGAGCTTTGGAATAGCTCTTATTTTATACAAATCAACTTTATCGTCTAGGACGATAGGGGTATCAGCCTGGCCGATCGACATAAATTTTGCTTAATCAGCCCGGTCGGTTTGGAATGATTAGAGTAATTTTGGTCACATCATCCAGGTCGATAGGATATCGGCCTGTCCAATTAGTTCAAATCCAAGCTAAATCATCCTGGACATCGCCCTGAATTGATGTAGGCCGATGTCAATCATCCACGCCATCGCCCCGGCCAATCCTGTGATCGGCCCAACCAATATGAATGTGCAATCAGCCTTAATTGCTTTTCATAATTACCAGATTAATTTAGGCATAATTATGCTGCATCGTCCAGGCTGATAGTATATCATCTAGGCTGATAGTATATCGTCCTAGACAATGTCTTAAAATAAAGAATACCTAAATAGATAATGGCAGCTAATTCTTTCTTATTTGAGCCTATCATCCTGGCCGATACAATATCATCCAGGCCAATCGGCTTAATGACGGTTGCCTTAACCATGATGCCCTGATTAGGGTTTTTATTTTTGAACCGATTGTCCAAGCCGATATAAATATCGTCCTAGCCAATGTGAGCAAAATCAGAAAACAAAATCACTCAATTGTCTGTGTGTAGGGTTACTTAGCATCAGACACCTCAATGATTACAACTAACTCAAGAAAGGGAATAAAGTATATTACAAACTGACTTAGACCTAGTCTACCCAATCTTGAGCTAGTTCTGATTACCCTCTAATCTTGTGGTCCTAAAATGTCAGTAGGCAAGGCAATCGTAGAAAAAATATGAGTGTTTGCTATCATCAAAATCATAATCCATGAAAATAGATTCGCAACAGTAACTATATGTCTATTATTTTTATCCTGTCTTATATGATGTTTTATTCCTCTTTTATTTTGGATCTCATCTTGGTTTACAGTTTATTTTTTGTGCAGGTACACATGTTGACTCTTTTTAGGATGAGGAATTGAAGCTGAATGCTGGTTACTTTCCTATTTTTTGGGTGCTGTCTCTTGTGCACAATAGAATTACCTAGGTCTGTTTGTACTTTTGCTTAGTAGGGACCTCGTGCTCTTATATTTTTTTGGCTTTAATTTTGAAAAGTAAGATAAAAAAAAAATCAAAACCTAGTTAAATGACCTCTAATTCATAATCTATCAAATATATATTGAGTAGGCATGTCCCTAGGGTCAACCTTCCAAATTTGAACCCAATCTAAGATTTCTAGACCTTAAAACTAAATCTATTTCCAAAGGCTGCAAAACCTTTGAATATTTATAGTCTATACCATGGGACCTACTATTTTGTGGAATTTGACCTTGAGACCATTCCCAAGACCTCTAACCATATCTATAACATTTTTTATGACATGTTGACTAATAAAATGTATTTTTGTGGAACCAGTTTGACCCCTAACTGAATAGGGTCAAAATTACCAAAATGCCTCTTAAGGGAAAATTGATGTTTCCTTCAAACTTTAACATGTCCCAGTCAAAGAAAACCCTAAAATCACCTTTAATTCATCCTAAACACCATTAAGAATGCATTGGACTCAAAATTGGACCTTGGCCAATCCTAGTTGACCAAGTTAACCTATTTGACCAAATTACCCTTAAGGGTTCAAAGGGTCATTTCAATCCAAATGTCCTCACCTTTGTATGGGCCACCTCCATTCAACTCAAAATATCATTTCAAAACTATTGAACCCAAACTCAGGACCTAGTCTGACCTGGTTGACCAAGTCAACCTAGGTTGACCAAAAGGCTCCTTAAAGGTCCAAATGATCAATTTGATTGAAATGACCTTTCTAATCCAGGAAACCACATCCATTAGTTTCCATTGATAAAACTAAATCTATTGAGCTAGTTTGACTTGGTTAACCAAGTCAACCAGGTTTGACCATATCAACCATTAAGCTCTACACACATTTAATAGAACTTCAAATGTATTTAAACCTCATCAAAACTCCTTTGAACAAATCTATAGTGATATGAGCTTAATTGGTCACCATGACCCAGTCAATAGTTCTTTTGGTCAACTAAACCCAAGTCTAGTCAAACTAGTCAAACCAATTTAATCATTCAATTCAAGTCCTCCAAGCTTTCAAACCTACTTTAATGAATAGTTCAAATTTGTTAAAACCCATTTAAAGTCAAACCATTATGGTCTTTAACTTAGTCAAACCACTATGAGTGGTCAAACACTATATATCTTTGACCTTTCACTCAAATAGCCATATCATTGCTTTAATGTTCAACTACTTATACCATTTAACCTTCCAAAGCTTTCAAAACATAATCTAACCTATTTAACTTAGTTTGACTAGTCAAACAAGTCAAAATATTTAAAACTTCTTAAAAGGTAACACCCCATTCAAACATTGAATCCAAGTTTTTAGATCCTCTCTAAGCTTGTAACTTCATTCCATTTAATATTTTGGACAAATTCAAATTCACAAGTCAAGAAATAATTAGTTTGACCAAGTTAACTCAAACCCATGGCCAAACCCTTGATGTATCCAGTCATGCTTTAGGCTTTACACTATTGACCCATCCTAACCATATTCAAATAAACCCCTATACCTAGCAAGTCCAAATTAGCAGTCATGTTGGCTGGTTGACTGATCAACCCAGTCAACAAAGTCTTCAAGAGGCTTTTAAATTGTCAAACCATGTTATATAAGCCATTTCACTCTAAATTAAACTCCTCTGGCCACTTAAGCATATTCTAGAAATTTTCTAAGTTTCCCTTAAACCCAAATTAAGCTCTAAATGACCCACAATCATCTACATGTGCACATAGGGACAAAGTTGCTTTACACCTCATTGTTCTCTTATCATTTGATTTTCTATTTCCTAACAACCCTAGGCCACTTATCAAGCATTAAGGAAGTTACTAAACTAATCCCAACCGTCCAAAATAGGTTGGGTCATATGAATTGGCCAAAAAAGGACAAATGGCCCTCATTCAAACCCTAACCTTCTCTCGCTATCCATAGCTCCTTAAGCCCAGCCCCCATTTCAATCAAACTCCCCTCAGTCTCCTCTAGATTATCCAATCAAATACCACCATTAAAATCTCATCGACAATGGTTCTTCAGCTACCCTAAAAACTTATTCATCAACTAGATAGAGAGAACATATAGTTTTTTTAGGGAATTTTACGTGATATATATGAATGGTACATTTTATGGGTCATTGATTACATAAATAATGGACCAAATTTTGTCATTCTGCATTTAATCTTAACCATGCGAATTATTTGTTGCAGATATCTTTGTCTAGCTCGATCTAAGCCGTTGATTCAAAAATACAGGTCATCCTATGGTGGGTGACAGCTGGTAATATGGATAAGTGAAACAACGTCCATCGCCATCGCCATTCAATATTAATGGCTAATAATTATCATGGTGCAATCATTGGCCATTAATCCCCAATGATTGCATGTGATTTTGAATCTACAAATCACGCATTGTTGCATGTCCTCCTGGTGTCGTTATTTTAAATAATAATTGACTTTAATTATTTTTAAATGCTTTCAATCACAATAAACATAAAAAATTCATTAAAACCAAAATTTTAATAAAAAAATTAAGTATTATAAATGATTTTGCTCATAATTTAAAGCCCTTGAATTTAAAACTAAACTTAATTTAAAATATTTCAATTATTAATTATTTGGAATTCAGTTAATATTTAATTAATTACAAATCTAAATTTTTTCAAATTTTAAGGCAAATTATTTTAAGTTATTTTTTATCTTTATTTGAATTCTATTTTTATATTATTTTAAATTTATAAAATTTAAGGTTTATGTTTTAATGTTTAATTTTGGGAAAATTAATTTTAGACTATATATATTTTAAATATTTTTAATGCTTTTGATTAAGAATTGAAATTTCATTCAGAGGTTAAGCATGTTTGAATTGATTTAATGTGTGTGTGTGTGTGGGGGGGGGGGGGGGGGGGGGGGGGGTTGTGGGTTGGGGGGGGGGGGGGGGTGTTGATTGATTGGTAATTTAGTGTTTAATTATCCATCCTTTAAATTTTCTAATTTTTTAAGTCATGTTTTGATTTCCTTACTTAAGTTTGCACATGCACTTAGTTTGAGGCTCTTGATTGATATGATATGTGCACATAGTTTGTATTAAGGGTTAGAGAATATTAATTTTGAACATATATAACTTAGTGTCACCTAAGGACAATAATTAAGGACTTCTCTTAGGAATTTAGCAAAATTTTAGACAATTAAATCAATTCAAACAAATTTCCCCAAGGAAGGTGAAATAAACTTCACGGTCCATGTGTAAACAAATATATAAATTAATTAACACTTAAAATACATCTTTTGAATTAACTTCAATTTAATAATACTTAAATTCAAATCTATAAATCTCTTAAGCCTTCAACCAATAAAAAACACTAGACAACTTTAACTAATTACCAAGCATAAGACATATCCAAGCTACATAACCTTCTTCACACAGTTTAGATGATTTTCTAGGATAATCAACTCTAGTTTTAGACTAGGCCAACGTTTAATTTTCTACTACTTATGTGCAAGTTTTTTTGTATTTTCACTACATGATGGTTGCTATTATTAATTGATGTGATTGTTTACTTTAATTTTAATGTAATATGTGAATTGATTTGATGGGCGTTAGATTAACCTTAGGCTAGGAATGATCAGGTTGCTCATATAATCTTCTACAAATGCCAATGCTCATATAGGATTATAAAACTAAGTGGACAAATAAAAATTAAAAGCTTTAATTTAATAATCTTTGTGTAGGTGTTAAGTATGCTAAGTCCTCTTAAAATTAAAAGAGTATGGCCAAGCATGACTATGAATTTAATTTAAGCATTTTATATATACAACTACTTAGGATGTTAATTTTAGTTTTAACTTTTTAGGATAACCCTGTAGGTTATTCATAGTCTTTTAATTTTAGAATATTCAATATATTTAATTCAAGTCAAGTGTTGTAATGTAAAAGTTATATTTTAGATGGGATACACATCCAACATAGAATCTAAAGAGGAAACAACATTGATTTGAGGAGAGTTCCCTTCCATTTAGATATCTAAGTTAGAATTATTTCAAATATCCAAAGAGAAAAAATATACCTTTAGGGGAGGATTTTTTTTTCATTTGGATATTTAGACCTGGTGAATCCAATAAACTCATAGAAGGAGAGAAGATAAAGAAGTGAAGACCAAGAAGAATCTCATTCCCAAAGTCACTTGTATCAGTCTTAGGAGTAGAATCTATGTTATTGTTAGTAGTATCCAACCACTTTTAAATTCTGCAGGCCCTAGGTTATATTATTAAGTGACACTTTCCATATGAACATTAAATTTGATTAATTGATTTGATTGATTTATTTATATTGATTGTGTTGTGTAGTAGAAATTGCATATCTTTTTTAACTTTTATAATTACATGTCATTTTTTATTTAGCCTAGGATAATTGAAGGCTCGTGAGGTTACGTTAAAAAAAAAATTTACTCAAATAAATTAAATTTTTTAAGCTCACATAAAAACTTTAACATTTTAAGAAGTAAGCTCAAGTTTACTGAGGGTTTTTCATGCATATAGTTTGAATATTTATCTTTATTGTTAGGCTGACTATGAGTTATGGCAAACCACCTGATTTATTAGGTTGTAGTTCTGTCAAGGGGATATTATGCAATCTTTAAGGTAAAATTATTTTTAAGCCTGATTTTAAAATTACTTCATATTCAATTTATACATTCATCGAGTCAATTATCATGCATTGCATTAGAAATTAAAAAAGGCTCAAATTTCTAATTGCATTTAACTTTCAATCATCAAATTACCTTACATGTGTTAAGGGGTCAATTCAATTATAATTTACACTAGATGCCAACCCTGATTCCTCAAAATTAATAAAATAATAAACATATCACTCTTTCATAAAGAGACCAGACACATGTTTTTTAATCACCTAGGTGGTTAGCTGACTCCCCAATCCATGTTGGGGTAATTCTAGGTTTTGTATTGCATTACCTAGGCTCATACTATTATTGTTCATTGTCTAAAATATACTTAGGATCTGGGGAAGACTCAAAATCTTAAGTCCCCACCTTTGGGAATCTACTCGCAACATTCTAATAAATTGGTTAACTCAAATTAGATTTCTCTTCAAACTAAAATTTAAAGCCCAATACATAGGATAAGTTAAGGTGTTTCTAAATTATTTCATAATCCCAAAATACCTCCTACCTTTCATCATTTGATCACCAGAATAAATGTTCAAAATTTGATCCAATATCATTTGAATTTTAAACCTCTTCCTTTGATATCAATATTTAAAAATTCAAAAATGAAAATTTTGTCATTATTTTAATCGATGTCTTCATAGGAAACTTAGATTTCCTAAAATGTAATTAACTACGTAGGTTGCGCTCATAGGAGATTTAAAGAACCCAGATCAATTTTTAAAATAATTTTTTTCAAAAACTTAATTAACTTTCATTGGGAAAATTAAAATGAATGATGATCATTATTATCATATTCAAATGATTGATAGTAAATGATATCAACTTTCTTCATGAAGATAAATTATTTTTTTCTCATAATTTTGATTATGGAATTAAAAATCCTTTATCCAGATAATCACAGTCAAATACTAGATTGAACATCAATTTGACCCTTTGGGGTCATATGTGGTTCTTCCTTGAATTTGGTTATGATAATCAGGATGAACCTATAATTTTATAATCTGAACCCATTAGGGATTGAAATTTTTTCTTCCTGAGATTTTAAATCATTCATAATGATGTGCTTGTTTTCAAAACTAAATTTTAAGAAAATAAATTCTCCCAAAGAAAATTAACTTTTCAAAATCTCCTTTTTAAACTCAACTTTTCAACTCAAACAGTAGTGTTAGTATGTTTAAGGTTCCAAAGTTTTGTCCCTATTAGATGAATGCTTAATTTCCTATAAATTTCAAAAAAAACTAAAGTTTGTTTTTAACTTTTTATCCTTAAGTGACTCTAAGTTGTATGGGATTATAACTAAAAGTTTCTCTGACCTTCAACAAGTACACAACCATCCACACCATGCAAATAAAAAAAAAGCATGTGACCTGAATCTAAGTGAAATGGAAGAGGTAAATTTTTAACCCAAACACTTAGGCATTCACCCAGAGAAACACTTTCCCCATAGTTATGCCCTTGATATACCATGATATAAGATACATATAACATAGCTTTCATAAACCAAATGCAAGTGCAAGCCAAAGTGCCTAATCATGAATTATGCAAATTAAAAAAAAAAAGGATTCACATACAAATGACCTATGAGCTTGCACTTGAATTGATTAACTAAAAACATTACTAACCCAGCTCTATTTAAAATAATAAAATATTGAGGTTATATTAAAGCAATAAAGTTCAAATTCATTCACAAATGGATTTTTTAGAAAATATGAGTTAAAAGGGGTTTACATTTATATAATTCAATAATGATCAAAATATAATTTAAAAAAATATGGGAAAATTACTTTATATAAGATATAGCATGAAAATTAATGCATCCAAGTTTTAATGCAAATTGATGGATGTTAAAGAAATAATTAGAAAAAATAGAGAAAATGGAATTACTTAATTTTTACCAAAATACTAATCATTAAAACTAATTTTTATTTTTAAATGAAAGTGAATTTAAAACAAAACAAAATGAGTATTTATTTAAAAAATTTGGATGCAAAATGAATTTTATATGATTTTTCAAAGTTTATATTAATTAAAACTATTTAAAATTAATTAAATTACTTAATATTAATAAAGAATGATGGTGATGATGGCTACGTAGCGACATCCAATGCATCAGATCGATACCACGGTAATAGAATGCCCACAAGGTAGCATCCCAACTATTGGATCTAAACCGCTATAACGAAGGTGGCATTAATGGCTATAGTAGGTGCTATAGTGAAAAGCATAAATCAAGGTGAGAATGAAGGAAAATAGAGTAGAGTCAAATTGGGGCATAATTGACTAGAGAGAGACTAGAGAGAGAAATTGCTATTTTTTTTTTTTTTTGAACTTTTTCAAATTCGCTGCTTTTCTGGTACCTTCATCACCCGCGATTGGCGATGATGATGGACGGCCTCCGACCTCAAGTCGATGCGCTATACAATTCTGGAGGCTCGGAAGGTCAAATGGGAAACGAAGAAGACCAACGACGGACTTTTTTGCGTTCTGAAATAGGTCTTGGTCAGCTCAGATCATCAACAAAACCTCTGGTTATCAGAGAGGTAAATGACGCTCCGACGAAAAAGGTTATTGATTTGGTGGAAAGTAAGGGTAAAAGTATCTTAGTTAATTCTGATTGCACTACCCCAAGGATTGAGAAGTCCTGTTTAAGTTTGGAACCGAATGATGTAGGAGCTTCTTCATCAGAATTGAAATTTTTTGTTAATAAATTTGGATGTTCAAATGCAATCTCTGGCCTATGGCTAGCGATAAATGCGAATATCTCGAAAGAAATTAATAAGAATTCTCATTCTATGGATAAGCAATCTTCGGTTCCTTGTCCAGACCTTTCAATTAAACCTGTTTTGCAATCTGGAGTTAATGGGAATGCTTGAAACGGTAATTCAGCTAAGAATATGGATATTGGTTCTAAAGTGACTTCAGGTAATGCTTTGATGAAGACCCAGCACATCAAGCTTAATTACGATATGAATTCTACCCCCGTTACTGAAGACGGGGTTGCTGTTATTATGAATTCTGATTCAAAAATTGCTAATTCTCAGATTCTGAGAAATTCTCTGGTTATCAAAGTTTTGGGTAGTAATATCCCATATCCAGTCTGTAGTAGAGAATTGCGGAAGCAATGGTCTAAATTCAAAAAATTTCACCTTACTACCTTGGGTCTTGATTGGATTCTCTGCTCCTTTACAAAGCTTGAAGCTGTTGAAGACATCCTAGAAGGAGGACCTTGGTTTATAGGAGGCAATATCATTGGGTTGGACAGATGGTCCCCCAATTTTTCTTGAATCCCTCAAAGGACTTACAGCTCCTGTTTGGATTCGTATGCCATGCCTTCCTTTACACTGTTGGGACGAGCAAAGCATTTGTAGAATTGCTTCCAAGATTGGTACTCCAATTTATCTTGATTGAAACTCCTTTAAATGGGGGAAAAGGGAGTATGCTCGGGTTTTTGTTCGTTTAAACCTGCACATGAAAGTTCCTAAAGGAGTTAGGATAGAAGGAATGCACGGAAGATCCTTCCAAAAAGTAGTATATGAGAAAATTTCTTCTCTATGCTATCATTGTGGCAAATTGGGCCATATAAAGAACCATTGTTCTTTAATCAATAATTATTCTTCAAAATCTACTGCTCCAATTTCTAATGTTATTGAGAAGAATATAGATAAATGAGGTGCCAAAGACAATGCAGATGACCAAGATGAACTAGGACCCTGGATACAGGTCAAGTTCAGGATAAATAAGGCTATGGGAAAAATAGCCATTAAGCAAAAAATTATTTCTCAAATCTATCTTCCTGTACAAACAAATCTAATCATAGAAGAAGGAGAGGCTATTGAACATACTATTGTTCAAGTTTCAGAAGCAAAAGCCACCTATGCTACGGGGGAGACCAAAAATTCTGAAGTAATGTTGAAAAAACAGCTTCAACATTTTGGAAGGAGTTTCTTGTTTGGAAGGCTCAAAGGAAAATGGATGTTCTACTGAGATGATTAAAACAAATTCTGATAAAGAAGTTCTGAAGGATCCGGTTGATTCCATTCCTCTTATGACAAATGAAGAGTTGGAAATTAATAAAGCCTGCAAGGAAAAAGTAGATAATGCCAATAACAACATTGAGGCTGAATCATTGGAGAAGGTTGTTTCTCCTACTAAAGACACTAATGGGAAGGGTTGCTTGCGAACTCTTGTAAATCCTGAGGGATTACTTGCGAACTCAAGTACACCCTATCATAAATCTGACTTGAAACTTCAGAAGGAGCTGAAATCCTTGGGAAAGGATAATATCATCTTGCATGGTAGAAAAGGAGGAGGATTGGATAAACGTAGGAAAGGGAGTAATCCCATCAATCATGACTTCCTTGATTTTTTGGAATTGTAGGGGGGCTAGAAAAAATGAAGCCTCCCATTACTTGAAGGAATGTATTAAAGATAATGATTTGATCTTTGTCAGGTTATCTGAAACTAAGATTTCTTCCTTTGATAGAAAGGATTGTGATAAGTTCATAGGAAAGCTTTGGGATTTTTATTTATTCCCTGCTGAAGGCCTTTCAGGTGGACTTATGGTTTGTTGGAGGAAGGACCTTGCTTCTTTCTCCACCTTGGTAACATCTTCTCAAGCCATTATAGGTGAGTTAAACATTCCCATTAAAGGAATCTAGATTATAGCATCAATTTATGGAAGCAATGATTCATACAAAAGGAAGAGCTTATGGAACACGCTTGAAGGCATTTCAAATTTAAATTTACCTATAATCATTAGAGGTGACTTCAACTGCCTCTCATCCCAAAAGGATAAGATAGGAGGGAAAAAATTCAAATTCTCTCAAGGTGTTCAAGATTTAAGTAATTTTATTACTTCATGTGACCTTCATGAATTTAAATTCATTGGACCAAGGTACACTTGGTGTAACAACAAAATAGGGGGAGCTAGGATCATGGAAAGATTGGATAAATGTTTGTTGAACTCGGTTGCTTTGCAAACAATTCAAAATACTGTAATTAAATATCTTCCAAGGGTAGCTTCTGATCATTGCCCCATTCTACTCAATCTGCTTAATCCAGCTGCTCGAAAAACCTGGTTCATAAGGTATGAAGAAGTGTGGTCTTCTTATGCTGCTTCAACGGGTATAGTCAGAAATTCATGGATAAAGAATATGATAGGTGATCTAGCTACCTCTTTGAATAAGAAGTTTAAAAGAGTATTAAAAGATCTTTATTATTGGAGTAAAAACAAACATCAGGATTTGATGTTGCTGAAAGTAAAACTGAAGAAGGAGATTTTGGAAATGCAGTTTGAAGAAGCAGAATAAGGTGGCTTGTGTGAAGAGATATTAAAGTTGCTGAAATCTAAAGTTAAAAAATTTAAATATTACCTTATCACGCCTGAACATGTGGTGGAGGCAAAGAGCAAAAATGAAGTGGATGGTGGACGATGATTCAAACACTAAGTTTTTCCACGCCTATGTATCAGGTAGACGGAATACTAACTGGATTCATCAGATAAAAGGTGAAGATGGGGGAGTAATAGCTGATCAAATGGAAATTGAGAACATCTTTTTCAGGTTTTTCAAAAACAAATGGGATGAGAAGGTTTGCTGCCTATCTGGTTGGCCAAAGCCTATTAATGTGCTTAATGAATTAGACAGACAAATTCTATTAAGTGATTTCAAGGTAGAAGAGCTTGAAGAGGTGGTGAAACATCTTTAATCCAATATTTCTCCAGGTATTGACAGGATTTCTTATTCATTTATCAAAACTTTTTTGTTTATCATCAAAAATGACGTTTGGAAGGCTATTCAATCATTTTTTGACCTAGGAATTATGAGTCCTAGTTGGAAGGAGAACTTGATAGTTCTAATTCCAAAAACAGAGAACCCGATTATACCGTCTAACTTTAGACCTATAAGTCTCTATTTATCTATCTATAAATTGGTAGCCAAGATGTTGTTGAACAAAATGTTGGTTCCTATTCCAAAACTAATTTCTGAAGATCAAGCTGCTTTTATTAAAGGCCGATCTAGTTCTTAACATATTCTGTTAGCCCAGGAAATTTGTAACAAATTTAGATTCTCAAAATCTAAAAAAAGCTTATCGCTGTTAAAATCTACATGGAACAAGCTTATGACAGTATGGGTTGGTCAACTCTTACTCAGGTTTTGAAGAAATTTTGGGATTTCCAAATAAATTTGCTAACTTCCTTATTCAATGTGTTTCCGATACAAAATTTTCTATTATCATTAATGGTAATAATTCAGACTGGATTGAAGCCAAAAGGGGGTTTAGGCAAGGTTGACCACTCTCTCCCTTTCTTTTCATATTATGCTCCTAACCTCTTTCTGATTTGGTGATGCAGAATGGAAAGGAATTGGGTATTAAAATAGCTCCTAAAGTTGAGAAAATTTCACATCTACTATATGCTGATGACATAGTTCTCTTCTTGGAAGCTAATAGGAGTAGTGTCAAAAAAGCTAAAGATATTTTGGAACACTACTATAAGGGGACCGGGCAAAGAATCAATATCCAAAAATCTTCAATTATTTTTGGAAATTTGGTTAATACAAGGAGGAAGAAGAGATTGACTAAAATCCTGAAATTCAAAGTGGTTCAAGAACTTAAATATCTTGGGATCAATATTGTGGTTAGAAGGACTTCTAGAATGGATTTCTATCATCTATTGGACAAAGCTAATAACTATATGAATGTTTGGGGTAACAAATACATTTCATTAGCAGGGAAGATTCTTCTTGTCAAATCTATATTTTCTTCGTTCCCCATCTATCACATTACTCACTCTTTAGTTCCTTTGGGTATACTCAAGGAACTAGATAGAATGTGTAGGGATTTTTTGTCGAATAAACATGATGGTAATAAAGGAATACATTATGTTTCATGGGAGGTTCTTTGCAAACCTCTTAGTATGGGAGGACAAGGTATCCACTCTATGGTTTCTAAAATTGGTCCTCTTCGAGTGAAGTTTGCATGGAAACTTATTTCAGGTTCATCTTCTACTCTCAACAAAGTCTCTTTTGCCAAGTATGGAAATCAACCTTGGAACATTCAGCCTAAATATCAAAGCTCTCCTACGATCAAAATTATTGTTAGCGGATTTCAAGCTCTCAATGATATCTTAAGGTGGAAGGTATCTAAGGGAAACAATATCAATATCTTGCAAGATGTTTGGATTTATGACAAATCTATTTCAAAATGGCCAACCTATGTAGCTGATATGGGACAAGATATCCAAAATATGGATTTTTTTATCAATAAAGGAGAATGGGATGCTGATAAATTAAAACTCTTCTTTGGACCTGATTTGATTGAAATCATTAACAAGGTTCATATTCTTCCTTATTTAAATGAGGATCAACTAGAACTCAAATTCAAGTTCTCAGGTAAATCAATTTCAGCATTAATTTCTATTAAATCTGGTACTTGTGGAAGTGAAGATCCTACATGGAAAAGGAGGAAAAATCTGAAGCTTAGACCTCGAGTAAGTCTTTTTTGGTGGAGACTTGGCATCAATGCTATACCTTCTAATGCTTTTTTGAAACACAGAAGTCTGTCAAGGATTGAGGACTGCCCGAGAGGTTGCAAAATTATGGAAAATGAATTCCATAATGCAGTGAATTGTCAAAAACTGATTCAAATTTTCAATGTTATTAGAAGCTGGGGATTTTTTGTTCCTATTTTTAAATACTTTGAAGATTGTTTTAGAGCTTTAAAGTTAATGTCCTTTCAAGATCCGTTCATTGGTAACATTTACTGTTCAACGTGTTGAGTCTAGTAATTAGGTTGTTAAGCGTAAGTTAATGTCCCAAAGGCTACCAAGAGGGGGGGTGAATTGGTAGTTTAAAAAAATTTAATCCCTCTGTTAAAATTATGTTGAACCGAAATAAAAATTATTTCTTTTAAGTTTTGTAGAAAAAGTTTTTCAACCACAGAGTTTTTAAAACTAAGAATTAAAATGCGGAAATGTAAAAACAGTAAAGTAAATGACACCAGATTTATAGTGGTTCGGTCTAAAACCATACCTACATCCACTCCCCAGAGGCACCCTCTGAGTATTGTACTAATACCAATAGTGACTCTCCTTTTGCACCCACAGCAAGGCTGAGAAGCCTTTACAACACACTCTTTTACACTCCCCGGTGCGGCAGAGAACCGTCGTCCTTTTACACAATTCCTAGTGTTGGCAGAGAACCATCATCCTTTTACACAATCTCTAGTGTTGGCAGAGAACCATCGTCCTTTTACACAATCCCTAGTGTTGGCAGAGAACTGTCCATCCTTTCACACTCTCTAAGTGTGGGCAGAGAACCCTTCGGCTATTCACACTCTCCAAGTGTCGGCAGAGAACCAGATCT
>NW_021318997.1:224880-242166 GCF_001605985.2 Dendrobium catenatum | reverse complement strand
GCGAGTTTTCAATTCTGTACGCAGTTGATCATTCTGTACGATCGTGGATCGTCCTGGATGATTTTACTTAAACGATTTGAAACGACCCTATTTGTATATGTGTATGAAATGTCTTCGTACAGCTGATCGTTCCGTACGAACTAGGTTCGTCCGGTTCGAACAGTTATTACAAGGTCGGTTCTAGAAACTGCTGAAAATCGTTCTAAGTCGGTTAATCGTTTGGACGAAAATTTATTCGTCTGGACAAAATATTTACAGAGGACCGATCGTCCTGGACGATTATTTATTTCATCTGGATAAAAATTTTCCAAAGGACCAATCACCATTGACGATAATTTAATTTCGTCTGGACAAAAATTTTCCAGAGACCCGATCGTCCTGGACAATTATTAATTTCATGTGGATGAAAATTTTCCAGAGGACCAATTGCCGTTAACGATAATTTAATTTCGTCTGAACAAACATTTTACAGAGAACCAATCATCCTGGACGATTGTTAAATTCGTCCTGGACGAATAGGACTTAGAAAAAATTTTTAAGCAAGTTCCTATTCATTCCATGTGCTCAATAGGAGATAACTGTCTGATCGTCCCGTACGAACGTATATCGTCCAGTACGATCAGTATAAATATTTTATGATCTCCTTATGTGTCTGTGTGTATGTTTTTATTCACTCAATTACAATCACTCCCTTTCAATTTAATTTCAAAGAAATGCAAACTTCAAATTTTACAAAGTATCTCATTCTGAATTTGATTTGAAGTCTTCGTAGTCTGGAGTTCATTTTTCCTGAAATGTTAGTACACACAAGAGCAAAAACAAATCTTCTAAAATTGTTAGGAGATAACTACACATTTGAAAAATAATGTTTGGAATCATCAAAAATACATAAGTTGCAAAAATGTAAAGCATTCAAATAGCAATTATCTTAACACAACGGTTTTCTTAAATTGGATTAATAGGAACAATGTGACTCATGGAGGTAAGGAGGACAACACTTCCTACTTAGCAGCCAATGCTATCAGCATGGTTGTAGCATCTTTTAAGAAAAATTTGGTAAACTGGGAAACTAACCAGCTCTCAAAGCTATCATTTCATTGGTTTCCTCCACCAACTAAATGGATTAAATTGAATATAGATGCCTCTATTAAAAGCAATTATTATGCTGGTATTGGCGGTGTCTTCCGAGACCATAGAGGAAGACTTCTTTGTGCATTCGGCATTAAGTGTAAGCTCTGGGATCCAGCTCAAATGGAGATGTCTGCTATATTATCTATAAAATCTTTTATTCTTCAAGGGAGATATGATTACAAAGGGATCATCATAGAAGGTGAAAATAAAAATATTATTGATTTTTTCAATAAAATCTTTAATACGCAAACAGGTTATGAGGAAGATCTAGGCAACTTGGACTTTGCTTTCCTGGAGGAGTTCAACCAAGTTCTTTTCCACTTTGCTCATAGAAATTGCAATAAATTAGCGAATCTTTGTGCTAATTATGCATGCTCCATTGATTTCTTTTGAGATGATCTCAGTAGTAATAAGGTTCCTCCTACTTTTATTTCTTTACTCAAGGAGGACTGTGATTGAGAAACAATCACTTAGTTTATTGTACTTATCTTTTTTTTTAATAAAATCTTTCTCTATGCATTCCATAAAAAAGGGGGCATTAATGGCCAATGATTGCATCATAGTAATCATTGGCCATTAATACAGGACGCGACAAATCGACCATGTACATCACTTATCTGAGTCAGCATATAGCACAGGCCTTTGGATTCTCCGCAGTTTGAATAAAGGGCTAGGATTTAGTCGAACAAGAAATTAAACTACTGAAAGAAACACATGATCAGATCATGCAGCTAAATAATGAAATCAAGATCATTGATATCACGATCAACTGTCTGAAAAATGTGCATGGCTAAGTAAACTATTGTTAACCCTAAGAATATATTAAAAGCCTCATTCTCTAAAATTGCTCGATCAAATTAAGTGAAAATTTAAATAGAGTATAAAAACATGAAGAGCATTCATAGTGAAGTGTTTGTTTGGTTCAAAATTTTCTTTACAAAAACCTATTTAAACCAGGGTGTTTAAAGCTAAGGTTAAGGATTTACCTCAATTTAATGGACCTTTTGAGATTATTTTGGGTTCTCTAAGCTTGTGGACTATCTTAGTATAATTCTCTAGAAGAAATTCATCATTGAAATTGCTAGGATTGACATCAAACCAAGCTAGCCAAAGTTTAGGTTTGGTTTGACTATAGACTCGCCACCACCGGCCATTGATCAGTAGGCTTGCAAAATGTAAAGGAAGTTGTTCGGAGCTTGAACGAAATGAGAGTATGTTTTGGGGAAGCTTGGAGGCAGGGATATTGAAAGATCGTTGAAATAAGGCCATTTGACAGTTTTATCCTTTGGGTTTGGATTGAAGGGTTGCGATGCATCAGAGTAATTATTCTGATGGACACATGTCCCAAATGATTAGGGGCCCAAGATAAGGGCTGATTGAGTTGCTTTCCTATTGGTGCCCCTTAGGGTGGAGGGGACCATTTTCCCTCTTTAAGCTAAACCAAGTCTTAAACTCATTTTATATGAAGTTGAAAGCCTCTTAAAGCTGACTTAGATAGATGGGATGGAGTGGCTTAGAGGGAAATAGCTTATGGATGATAGGTTAACTCCCCAAAGCCATTTGAAGGTTCATGTTAACTTCTTAACTAGTCAACTAGTCTAAATGATGTGGCAGTTAGGGAGCACATGTTTATTATTTGAGTCATCCTAAGGAGTCTTGATGCAATTGAATGCAAGTTTGAATGAATAATTGACTTTAAAGGAGACATTTAAAACACTAAATGAAGAGGTTAGATGAAAGCGATAAAGTTCAAATTCATTAACAAATAGAATTTTTTAGAAAACATGAGTTAAAAGGAGGTTACATTTACAAAAATTCAATAATGATCAAAATATAGTTTAAATAAACATGGAAAAATTAGTGTATGCAAGATATAACATGAAGATTAATACATTCAAGTTTCAATTCAATTTGATTGATGTTAAAACAATAATTAGAAAAAAAATGGAATTATTAATTTTTTTCAAAAATACTCATCACTAAAACTAAATTTTATTTTTAAATGAAAGAGAATTTAAAACCGAAAAAAAGTATTTAGTTGAAAATTTTAGATGAAAAACATATTTTATATGATTTATTTCAAAGTTTCTGTTAATTAAAACTATTCAAAATTAATTAATACTAATATAGAAAGGTGGTGGCAGCAGCGACGGCAACGACAGGCTAGTAGGCGATATCCAATGCGTTGGATTAATGTTGTGATAACGGAAGGACCATGTAGTAGCATACTAGCTGCTAGATCCAAATAGTAGTAACATAGGGGGAATTAATGGCCAATGATTGCACCGTGGAAATCATTGGCCATTAATGTGGGATGCGGCAAATTGACTGCACATGTCACTTATTTAAGTCAGAAGAGAGCGTGGGCCATTGGATTCTCCATGGATTGAATCAAGAGCATGGATTTAGCCAGACAAGAAACCAAACCACATAATGAAACATGCGATCGGATCACATAGCAAAATAATGAAATCAACATCATTTATCTAACAATCAAGGGTCTGAAAAATGTGCATGGCTAAGTACACTACCATTAACCCTATGAATATATTAAGCACCTCATTCTCAAAAATAGCTTGATCAAATTAAGTGAAATTTTAAATATAGTATAAAAACATGGAGAGAATTATTGAGAATGTTTTTATTTGACTTAAAATTTGCTTTATAAAAAGCTATTTAAACAAGGGTATTTAGAGCTATGGTTTAAGATTCGACTTGAGGTGATTTTGTGTTCTCTAAGCTTATGGATTGTCCTAGTATAACTTTCTAGAAGAAATCCACCATTAAAAATTACTTGGATAGATTATAAATAGAGTTGGATAGAGTTTGGGTTCAGCTTGACCGGAGTCTCACTACCGTCAGCCACTGACCGGTGGGTTTAGGCTAGAAAAAGGTAGAGGAAGTTGTTGGGAGTTTCAACAAAATAAGAGTATGCTCTGGAGAAGCTTAGAGGCATGGATATTGAAAGATCAGGCCATGGAAACTATTTAAAAGCTAAATGGATGCAAGGTTGACTCCCCAAAGCCATTTGATGGCTCCTCTTGACTATTTGACCAGTAAACTAGTCTAAGGATGATAACGTGGTATCTAGGGAGCACATGTTTGTTGTTTGAGGAATTCCAAGGAGCCTTGATGTCATGGAATGCATGTTTGAACGAATAATTGAAAATTTAAGGAAGTTTAGTGGTTATGACAAGTTGATTAATCAAAAAAGTTAGGTTAGGTCATGGAAATAATTTAAAAGCTAAATGGAATGATATGTGAAGAATTTGAAGTAATCACATTACCATTTAAATAGGGGACGAGAGATGTATATAGGTTTAACCAAGCCAGATCAACCAGGGTTTGACTCATGCTGCATTTGGATGGACTTAAACCATAGATTCAAATGCACTTGGGGGTTAGATAGGGTTTGAATTAATGCACGAGAAGGTTTGAATCAAACATAAGGGCTTAACCAAACTCAAAGATTGATTTGGTTAAACCCCTCAAAAATTTGGCTCATGATAGATTTGGGAATGTCTAAGGCATGTAATTGAGTGATTTTAAAGGTTTAGAGGCCTTGACTAGATTGAATTTGATTGATTCAAGTGAATGGTCTCAAATAGTTCAAATTTGACCACACTTGGAGTCAGTTGACCAAGAAAAATGTTAATTGGGGCAAATTAAAGTATCAAGTCAGGTTTAATTCATCAAGATAACTGATCAAATTGTTTTAAAGGGGACCAAAGTGGATTTAAAGTTTAGTTGAGTGTGACTTAAAGCTTGTGTATGATATGGTCAACCAGGTAGAACCAAAACCTGAGTTTTGGTCCAATTCACTCCTAATGGTGTTTAGGATTCATTAGAAGAGATTTCAAGGATAGAATTAACAATGCCATGTTGAGTTATGGGGAAAAGTAAAAATTTACCCTTGAAGGGCATTTTGGCCATTTTGACCTCTAGTCAAACATAGGTCAAATTGAGTCAAACAAAATGAAATTTACTAGTAACAAGAGTCTTGGACACAGTTATGGGTTTTATAAAATGCCCCAAGGTCAAATTTAACAAGGTGGAGGGTCTAGTGGCATAGGCTATAAATATTTAAAGGTTTAATAGCCTTTATTAATCAATTCAGTTTCTAGGGTTAGAAGTAGTAGAATGAGCTCAAATTTGAAGGGTTGATCCTAGGGACATGTCTGGTCAATATGCAACTAACAGATCATGAATTGAAGCCTATTTGACTGCGTTTCAAGTTGGTCGAAAAAACACCTATAAAGGGTTTCAAGACATAAGCCTTAAACCCTGGAGTTCTAGATTTGAGGTGGATTTTGAGTTTAAATGTTTGAGTTTGAATTACCTACATCAATCACATCCATATGAATGATTGAGATTGGTTGGATAGGATTTATGCTTGATTGAGGGACTAAACTAAACTATAAATTAAATTAAAAAGTGGACTAAAATTTGATTAGGAACTAGATTGGAATTTAACTGGGACTCATTTGATTAACAATTAAAAACTTATTAATCATCAGGTCACCAAGAGGGAGCGTGGGTAGGTCTTGATGACCTCATACATAAATAAGGTCAACGGAAGGCTTTCTCTCTAATATGCAGGTTATAACATGTGGTCATTCTTCTTTTTTTACTTTTTCATACCTTAGGGAAGGTTGCACCCTTACCTCTTCTAGTAAGTCTACCGCCATTTATAGGACTTATTATTTAACTTCTTCTCAAACAATGAGTTTTGTTTCTTCATAATTAGTTGGAACGACCACACACAAGTTGTGTAGGTTGAGCTCAACAAGTAATAAAGAGTTAACCTCATTTATGTATGAGGTCACCAGGACCCAAGTGGGTCTCTTGCTAGTGACCTAGTGGTTGAAAGGTCTCTACCTCTCAATCATGCATGTTCTAGCTAAAATCCAAATCTAATCAGATGCAATTCCATTCCCATCCGAACTCCAATCTAGAGCATTGATCAAGCCCAGTCCAAAATCTAGTTCAATCCTCAACTCCAAGTCCTATATTAATTTTCAATCAAATTCCAACCATGTTCAATTAATGTCAACTATTCATGTGATTGCGATTGATATGAATAATCCAATTCAAACCAAAAATCTTTAAATCCAAATCCAAGGCCAAAACTTTAGTCTTGAAATCCTTTATGGGTGAATTTTTTATCACCTGGAATCCAAGTTAAATGACCTCTGCATCATAATTTGTCAGTTTCATATTGTTTAAGCATATATATAGGGTTAACACCCCAAATTTGAGGTCTCTAACCCCAAAAACTAAAAATATTTCTAATGGATGCAAAACCTTTAAATATTTATAGCCTGTGCCATTGGACATGCCATGAATAGGATTTCACCTTGGGGCCCCTTCCATACCTTCCAACCACAATCATGACTTTTGACATTACCCTTTAACAAATAACTTACACTTTTTTAGACCTAATTTAACCTAGAGTTGACTAAAGGTGAAAAATACTAAAATACCCTTTAAAGGGATTTTTGGACTTTTGATTAAGACATAACATAGTTCAACCCGTTCAATATCTAGAACCTCCCCCAATAAATCATAAATGTCATTTAGGATACACTTGACCTACCCAAACCTTGGGTCAACTTGGTTGACAAAGTCAACTTAGGTTAACCCAAAAGCTCCTAAAGGGACAAAATGGTCAAGTTGACCAAAATGACCAATCCAGACCTTGAAACCACCCCTAGTGTGAAAGTGCTCTGATAGCATTTAAAAGTTTATTAGGGATGTTAAGCCCTTATGAACTAGTCCCAAGGCTAACCAAGAGGGGGGTGAATTGGTATTTTAAAAAAATCTCTCAATCAAAACACAATCTTAAAACAAAAACCAAGATTCACTATAAAAATCAAAGTTTGAAAAATAAATCTAAAAGCAGTAATAAAGAACACAAAAATTTATAGTGGTTTGGTCAACACGACCTACATCCACTCCCTGGAGGCGCCCTCTGAGTATTGCACTAAACTCAGTTTCTCTCCTTTTGCCCCCACAGCAAGGTGGAGAAGCCTATACAAACCTCCTTTCCACAATACAGGTGAGGCAGAGAACCCAACTCCTTTTGCTTCCTCCAAAAGTAGGCAGAGAACCCAACTGCTTTTGCTTCCTTTAGAAGTAGGCAGAGAACCCAACTCCTTTTGCTTCATCCTGAAGTAGGCAGAGAACCCAACTCCTTTTACTTCCTCTCAAAGCAGGCAGAGAACCTTGATCAGATTCTGAAGTTTACCTCTTTGGAACCCCCAAGAAACTAAGGACGATGACTGGAGAAGAGGACGATGGATCCTTGCATGGAGCAACCTTTATAAACTCCCTCACAAACTCCCTCTCACAACATTCTCTCTCTCACTCCCTTGCTCTCCCTCTCTTCTTAGCTCACTCAGGTTAGAACAACAGCAAAAGATTAGCTCTTTGGTAGAATAAGAGCTCTTAAAAAGAAGAGTTTCAGATTATCTCTTATTTTATACAAACTGACTTTATCGTCCATGACGATATGGATATCATCCTGGCCAATCAGCATAAATTTTGCTCAATCAGCCCAGTAGGTTTGGGATGATTAGAAGATCTTTGGTCATATCATCATGTACGATCAGTATAATTCTTTGAATATCATCCAGACAATCGCTCTAAAAGAATGTTTGGACGTGAAAAAATAACTAGATCGTTCAGGTCGATCTCACGTTCATACTGGATGAATAGTTCAAATTTGTGAAACTCATCCTGAACATCGCCCTGAATAGAAGCTGGCCGATGTCAATCGTCCAAGCGATTATCCTAGACGATCCTGCAATTATCCCGGATGATGTGATCATGCAATCAAATCTTAATTTTTTCCTTAATTACCAGATTAATTTATGCATAATTGTGCTGCATCATCCAGACTGATGTCCTGGATGATGCCCAAAAATAAAGAATACCTAAATATATATGGCTACTGATTCTTTTTGATTTGAGCCTATCGTTCCGGTCGATACTAATATTATCTAGGATGATGTGCTTAACAATGGCTACCTTAACCAAGATGCCCTAATTTAGAGTTTTTGGTTTTAAAAAATTATCTAGGATAATATTTGGATCGTCCTGGATGATGTGATCAAAATAGAGAACTATAACAAACAGATAGAAATTTTCCCCATGTGTGTGTATGCAATGTTACTTAACATCAGAAATCACATCATTTATAATAGACTCAATAAAGGAAAATTATAGATTGACTCAGACCTAATCTACCTAATCATGAGCTGGCTTGAGTTGTACTTGATCTTGTGGACCTGAAAAGTTAGTAGGTGAGGCAGTCATAGAAAATCATGAATATTTACTATCATCAAAATTTTAATCTATAAAATCATATTTGCAACAATCTCCCCATTTTTAATGGTGGCAAACACAAAAATAATTAAAGCAGTTCAAGAATAGTTTAAAAGAAACAGTGAGAAGAGACAAACATAGTTTTAATTATCCAATAATATAAATAAACTACAAAACAACCAGTATAACTAACTACTCCCCCTTTTGACATCACAAAAAGGATGAGAAAAGTAAAATAAAAATAAGGCAGAGACTAAAAAATAGAAACATACTAAAAAAATGAAAAAGACAAGAACAAAAGCAAAATAATTTTTTTTTTTCAAGCAAAGCTTGAATATGATAAGTTTTTAATGTGATTGAATTAAAAATTTGAAAGAATCATTTAGTTAACATCGTCAAAATCCAAAAAAATAATAGAAAAACTGATCCTAATAGCCTTAACTCGGACTTCTCCCAGGGGGAACCGTCTTTTGAAAAAAAGGATCGAAATCATAAAAATCAATTGAATAAGAAAAAGAAATCTATTCAAGACTTGGTTTCAAAAAAATATTTTATATAATAATATATCAAAGTAATTAGTTATAATCATGAAATCCTAAATCAAGTCTTTGAAAAATATCAAGTGATAAATGAATTCTTCTAAAATTTAAAATTTTTGAAAGAGAAAAAGCTTGCTTTGGTGGGCTCATTTTATACCTCTTGTCAATTTGATTAGCGTTCTTTGCTCATCTTTTGATATTTTATACACTTTGTGTATATATTTTTTCAATTTGGTGTCATTGCGCATCTTTTGATTTTGGCATCATTGGCCATTTTTTTTTTTTACTTTTTATTTTTTCAAGCTAGATCCCTTTTCAAAACTCTTAAAAATTCTTAGTTGTGATTATATCTTCCAGAGATTAGAGAAGAAAAACTAACTCTCTAATATAAGGAAGAATGAATCTCAAAACAGAATAAAAAATCATATAATAAATTCAATGACACGATTATAAAAATCTGAAGGTAAAATAAAAACTTTGAATATTGTATATATAAAATAGATTACTGTAGCAAATTAAAAAGCTCTCAATTTCAAAATCCAGTTATTAATTTGAGATAGATTTTTGTTTGGAAAAGAAAATTCCACAACTTAAAGAAGTTAAAGAGAAGGAAATAATCAACAGTGTTTTCCCCTTTTAACTGATTTAGAGATGTCAATCTTTGTCTTACATATTTCTAAAAATAAAAAAAAGGCATAAGATATTAATTCAGCAATGATAAGAAAAAAATCATATGAAAACAATAAAGCAATAAATAAAAATAAACAAACAAATAAACAATGAGAAACTACATAAATAGAATAATGAAGAAAAAATAGATCAGAAATCTGTAAGAATCAAATTCATGCATTTATGTCAATAATACCCAGTCTGGTCCTTAAAGTGCTGAAAGTGTCAAAGGCTAGTGGTTTAGTAAAGATGTCAGTCAGTTGATTCTCAGTTGTTATATGGTGTAACTCAATGTCTCTTTTGGTCACATGGTCTCTAATAAAGTGATGCCTTATGTCAATGTGCTTGGTCCTTGAATGTTGGATAGAATTTTTAGAAATGTAGATAGCACTAGTGTTGTTACAAAGGATTGAAATTATGCCTACAGGTAATCCTAAATCCAAAACTTGTTGCTTCAACCAAAGAACTTGGGCCACACAACCTCCTAAGGCAATATACTCAGCTTTAGTAGTGAAAAGTGCAATAGAGTTTTACTCCCTACTAGACCAGGAGACTAAAGACTGCCCTATGAATTGGCAAGTCCCAGAAGTGCTCTTTCTATCCACCTTACAACCTGTAAAATTAGAATCATAATATCTAATAATCTTAAAAGAAGTGTTGTGCCTAGGATACCAGATTTTTAAGTTTTGGGTTCCTAAGAGGTATCTAAAAATTCTCTTAATTGTAGTCAAGTGGGATTCTTTAGAATTAGCTAGAAATCTAGCATAAAGACCAATACTAAATATTATATCAGGCCAGCTAGTAATAAATGAAAAGTAAAGATCAAATCAACCCACTATACTTCTTTTGATCAACAGACTTTCCATTTGGGTCCTTATCCAACTTAACATTGGAGGTCATGGGAGTATTAATTGGCTTGGCTTTATTCATTTCATACTTCTTCAAGATGTCATTTATGTACTTTGATTGATTTAAAAAGGTTATATCATCTAATTATCTTAAGCTAAATCCCAAAAAGTAAGACAATTCTTCCATAATATGGATCTCAAACTTCTTAAGTCCATGCCTAGTCCTAAAACTTTCAGAAGGGTCTCCCAAGATCAGCTCTTTAGGATGACTCGAATAATATCTCTAATCTCTAGGCAAGGTGTGTGTAGGTTCAACCCTTTCCTCTAGATCTACATTTTCTACTCCTTGGGTAATCTCACCTACTACTTTAGTGTTTTGGGGTTCTACCATCTTCTCCAAATTTTCACCTCTGGTGATATTCTCTCTAACTTCATCTTCTTCCTCAACTCTAAACTTCTTAGGATCAGATTCATCAAACACTACATGAGTTATCTCCTCCATCACTAATGTCCTCTTATTAAATACCCTAAAGGATTTCCCCACACTTGAATATCCTAAGAACACTCCTTCATCAAATTTTGGGTCAAATTTCCCTAAGTGTGACTTACCATTATTATGAATGAAAGCCTTACAATCAAAGACATGAAGATGGGAAAGATTGGGTGTCCTACCCTTAAGGATCTCATAAGTGTCTTGTCAAGTTTGGCTCTAACATTCACCCTATTCAACACATGATAAGCTGTGTTTACCGCTTAAGCCCAAAAGTATTTTGGAAGTGAATACTCAGTAAGCATGGCTCTAGCGGCTTCAATTAAGGTTCGATTCTTCCTTTTAGCTACTCCATTCTGTTGAGGGGTCCTAGGAGCTGAGAAGTTCTGACTAATCCCCTTATCCTCACAGAAGTCTCCAAATCTCTCATTTTCAAACTCTCACCCATGGTCACTATGGATGGTCAAAATCTCACAACCTAATTTTTTCTGAATCCAAGTGAAGAAGGATCTAAACTCATCAAAAGACTCATTCTTATGTGACAGAAATCTAATCCAAGTAATCCTCGAGTAGTCATCGACAATCACAAAACCATAAAATTTTCTTCCTAAGCTAGCAGTGCTAATGGGTCCAAACAAATTCAAGTGAAGTACTTCTAAAGGTCTAGAGGTGCTAATATCCTTAATGGAGTGAAAAGAGGAATGAACTTGCTTTCTTAGTTGGCAGGCATCACAAAGGTGGTCTTTTAAGAATTTAAGTTTGGGGACACCTCTAATTAGGTCTTTTTGGGTCACTCTTCTAGGGGATTTCTTACTAGCATGACATAATCTACTATGCCATAATCATGAATCATTAGTAGTAGTTTTTAAGCAAAATGAAGCAGCATTTTCAATATTATTTAAGTCAATCATGTAAATATTATTGATCTGTATTCCTTATAAAATAGTATTGTTATTTAAGCTTATAATGTAAGTATTAGCCAAAAATTTTATGATGAAGCCCTATCGCAAAGCCGATTGATGCTGAGCAAGTTGTGTTTTAGTCCATCTATAAGAAAAACATTTTCAATCAAAAGGTTCTTGGAGTTTCCAATTATACCAGTACCCACTACCTTCCTATTGGTGTTATCTCCAAGAGTAAAGCCTCCTGTCCTGGTCTCTAGCAAAATGAATTGATTGGCATCTCTAGTCATGTGTCATGAGCATCCACTGTCTAGGTACCGCATGCTCTCATGAGGCCTTTTGTGAGAGCAAGCCTCTTCTTGGTCAGACTATTCAAGATGAGTATCGGCCATCAAACACAAGTTTGTTGTTTCCTCCTCTGCTTCAGTCTCAAAGGAGTCAGATATAGAATCCGCCCAAAATGCTTTTTGGTACTGCTTCTTATCCTTCATATATTTAGGTTTCTCTTCACCCTTCTCCTTGCTTGGGTGTTCCTTAAGTGTAGGACAATCAGCTTTAACATGTTCAAGCTTCTTACATTCAAAACAAACAACATTATAATAGCTTTTATAATTTTTGCTATCTATACCTTTTTTCCACTTCTGATGGTCTTTATGCTTCTTCCTTAGAAAACTTTTGAATTTTCTAGTGATGAAGGCAACATCATTATTTTTAGATCCAGAAGAATCAGTGTTCGTGTTATTGGCTTTTAGTGCCACAGTTTTCTCCTTCTTTTTCTCACCTGCATCAAGATTTCTTTGATTCACCCCTTGCTCGTAAGCAATGTGTGATCCAAGTAAGTTATCAATTGAATAGATATTCAAATCTTTTGATTCAGTAATTGCAATGATCTTAGCATCAAAAGAAGAAGGCAAGTATCTCAAAAATTTATTGACCCTTTCATAATTAGTTAGCTCTCTTTCTAAAGTATGCAATGAGATGATAATTTGAGTAAACCTTGTATACATGTCAAAAATTGATTCAAAAGGTTTCATACAAAAAAGTTCTTACTGATGCAATAAAATATTCAGCCTATATTATTTAACTTCGTTGGTTCCTTCATAAGTTACACATAATCTATCCCAAATTTCTTTACCAGTTGCATAAGTTGAAAAACACATATAATCTTCAAATTTTAAAGCATAGAAAAAATAGTTCAAGAATTTTGCATTAAGATTTGCTAAATCTCTTTCATCAAAAGTCCATTCAATAAAAGGAATTTTAATTTTAATTCCATTAAGTTCACGAGAATGTGGTGTATAACCTTCTTTAATAAGCATCCATATACGATAATCAAGAGATTATAAAAATATAGACATGCGAGTTTTCTAAAAATCAAAAAGAATATTATCAAACAAAGGTGGAGTGTAATAGAATATCCTTCCATTGTGTTATGATTATCAAAGTTAGCCATGAATAAAAATTTAAAAAGTTTTCAAACTTAATTTTATGAATCCCGCTCTGATACCACTTGAAAGTGTTCTGATAGTACTTGAAAGTTCATTAGGGATGTTAAGCATTTATGATTTAGTCCCAAGGCTAACCAAGAGTGGTGAATTAGTATTTTAAAAAATCTCTCGATCAAAACACAATCTTAAAATAAAAACTAAGATTCACCATAGAAATCAAAGAGCAAAAAATAAATGCATAAGTAGTAATAAATAATATAGAAATGTATAGTGGTTTGATCAACATGACCTACATCCACTCCCCAGATACGCCCTCTGAGTATTGCTCTAACCCAGTTTCTCTCCTTTTTCCCCCACAGTAAGGCAGAGAAGCCTATACAAACCTCCTTTCCACCAACCCAGGTGAGCCAGAGAACCTAACTCCTTTTGCTTCCTCCAAAAGCAGGCAGAGAACCCAACTCATTTTGTTTCCTCCTTAAGTAGGTAGAGAACTCAACTCCTTTTGCTTCCTCATGAAGTAGAAAAAGAACCCAACTCTTTTTGCTTCCTCCTAAAGCAGGCAGATAACCTTGATCAGATGCTGAAGTTTATCTCTCTAGAATCCCCAAGGAACCAAGGCCATTAACTAGAGAAGACGACAATGGATCCTTGCTTGGAGCAACCTTAGTGAACTCCCTCTCAAACTCCCCCTCAAAAGATCCCTCTCTCTCCCCTGCTCTCCCTCTCCTCTTGGCTCTCTCGGGTTAGAACAGTAGCAAAAGATATGCTCTTGGGTAGAACAACAGCTCTTAAAAAGAAGAGTTTTGGAATAGCTCTTATTTTATATAAATTGACTTTATCATCCAGGATGATATGGATATCGTCTTGGCCGATCAGCATAAATTTTACTCAATCAGCCCAGTCGGTTTGGGAAGATCATAAGATTTTTGAATATATCATCCATGATGATATAATATCATCCTGTACGATCAGTACAATTTCTTGAATATCGTCTTGACAAATACTCTAAAAGGATATCTGGACGATGAAAAAATAGCTTGATTATCCAGGCTGATCTCATGATCATCTTGGACAATTAGTTCAAATATGTGAAACTCGTCCTAAACATCGCCCTGAATAGAAGCTGGCTGATATCAATCATCCAAGCGATTGTCCCAGTCTATCCTGTGATCATCCCAGACGAACCTGTGATCATCCCAGACGATCCTGTGATCATGCAATCAAATCTTTTCTTAATTACCATATTAATTTAGGCATAATTATGCTGCATCGTCCTGGACGATGTCCAAAAATAAAAAATACCTAAATAGATCAAGCGGCTGATTCTTTCTGATTTGAGCATATCATCCCAGCCAATACTAATATTATCTAGAACGATGTTCCTAATGATGGTTGCCTTAACTAAGATGCCCTAATTTAGGGTTTTTGTTTTTAACAGATCATCCAAGATGATGTTTGTATTGTCCCAGATAATGTAATCATAATAGATAACTCTAACCAATAGACATAAATTTTCCCCATGTGTGTGTGTGCAAGATTACTTAGCATTAGGAATCACATCGTTTATAATAGATTTAAGAAAGGAAAATTATAAATTGACTCAGACCTAATCTACCTAATCTTAAGTTGGCTCGAGTTGTACTTGATCTTGTGGACCTGTAAAGTTAGTAGGTAAGGCAGTCATAAAAAATCATGAATGTTTGCTATCATCAAAATTTTAAGCCATAAAATCAGATTTGCAACACAATGAACTCTTAATATCAATCTAAATCTGTTGAGCCCAACCTCTGCCCCTAGGTCATCCTGATTGACCAAGTAAACCCAAGTTAACTAGACCAACCATAAATCTTATAATCACACAACCAAATGCAAAATCAATCCCAAATTTATTCAAAAACACTTTGATCACCTTCCCAATAGTTTGGACCTGACTGGACATGTTGACCCAATCAATAGTTGACTTGGTTAATTGAGTCAAACTTTTTTCAAACTTGTCTTGTTTCGGTCCGATCCTCCCACCCATTCAAGCTAGACCCATCCAAACCTCACAAAACCTTCAAACTTATTCTATCCAATGGCTTAAGAATGTCTTAACCATGGGTAATAACTTTGACCAAGTCAACTTTGAGCTCTTAGTCAGAGCCTTTGTGCTTTTATTTATGTATTGATCCACCTCATAAGTCAACAAAACCTTTTGACCAGACAAATGGTCAACTTAAGCATTTAAACCTTCCCTTGAATGGTTAACTCTCTCTCTCTAAACTGTTGCAAATCTATTTTCATGACTTATATTTTGATGATTAACAAACACTATAGATTCTCTTGGACTATCTGTTACTTCAAACTTTTCAGGAATCAAAGATCGGACGAATAAACGAAGCCAGTTCCAGTTTGCATAGGTTAGGGTTGAGTCAGTCTGTACTTCGCTTTTTCTCTTCTTGAGTCTATTTGTAATGTTCAAAGAGACTGATGCTAAGTAACCCAACACACACACACTTGACTTAGAATTTATATTTTTACTCACATCGGTCAGGACGATATTTGTATCGGTCTGGATGATCTAGTTTAAAATAGAGATTCTATTCAGGATTCTTAATTAAGATAGCCATCATTAACAGATCGTCCTGGACGATACGTGTATCCACTACAGGAAAATAACCAAAAAATGGCGAGTTTTACAGGCGGTTTTTACCGGTGGTTCACTCTTATTTACTGGCGGTTATATAACTTATCGGCGGTTATCCGGCGGGTATGTGACCGCCGAAAAATTCGGCGTAGGAAATTCTGTACCGGCGGTTATTACCGGCGGTCCAAAATGACGACGGTTTGCCGACGGTCAATGTCGCCGGTAATTAGTTGTTTTCTTATAGTGTATCGGCCAGTACGATGAGTTCAAAACATAAAGAAATTGCTGCCATAAACAATTAAGGTATTCTATATTTTTGGAAATCAGCCAGGACGGTCTTGGATCGGCCTAGACGATATTCATAATTATGCCTTAATTAATCAGATAAATCAATGAAGTAATTAAGGATGATTGATATGATCATATCGGTCAGGACGATCTCAGGATCGGCCAGAATGATCTATTCAAAAATCTTAGTTACTTCTGGATGATAAATATCGGCCAGCTTGAATTCAGGACGATGCTCTGGACGATTTTCCTCTGATTTGAACTGATCAGCCTGGACGATTGTGAGATCGTCCTGGATGATCAAGCCAATTTTGAAATCGTCCAGTTTGCTTTAAGGGCGATGCTCTGGCCGATCTTCTAAGATTTATACTGATCGGCCAGGACGATGGACATATCGGCCTGAATGATATTGTCGGCAACTTGCAATTAATGAGCTCCTTTGAAGCTCTTCTATTTAAGAGCTCTTATTCAACATTTATGAACAATCTTTTGCTGCTGCCTTGACCTGAGAAGACCTTGAGGAGAGAAAAAGAGAGAGAAAGAGAGAGAGAGAGAGAGAGAGAGAGAGGATCTTGTGAGGGGGAGCTTGTGAGGGGATTCAAAAGGGTTGCTTCAAGGATCGCTCTGCTTCTTCTTCATCTAGAGTTTCTCATCCATGGAAGGGTTGGTAGAGGTAAGGATTCAGCATCTGATTGTGGTTCTCAGCCAGCTTTAGGAGGAAGCAAAAGAAGATAGGTTCTCTACCTTGTCGGGGTGGCAAAAAGAGGTTATTTGTAAAGGCTTCTCCGCCTAGCTGTGGGGGCTAAAGGAGAGTTACGAGTATAGTGCAATACTCGGAGGGCGCCTCCGGGGAGTGCACGTAGGTCGAGTTGACCGAAACACTATAAATTTGTGTGTTCTTATTTCTTGCTTCCGCACTTTAATTTTCGCACTTATTTTTGTGGTGTGATTTTGGTTTATGTGATTTTTACTTCTTTGTGAAAAGATTTTTCAAAAAATATCAATATTAATAATGGATA
>NW_021318997.1:188087-224780 GCF_001605985.2 Dendrobium catenatum | reverse complement strand
CCGTCGGATTCAAGGCTTGTCTCGAGGTAAATTCACCAAAGAAGAAGATCTCTTTGGTGTCAAAGGACCCGGCGACTCCGCCGCACCGGGGAAGGTGGAAGTGATTTTTTAAGGGCTCTCCGCCTAGCTGTGGGGGCTAAAGGAGAGACACTTATTTTAGTGCAATACTTGGAGGGTGCCTCTAAGGAGTGGACTTAGGTCAAGGTTTGACCGAACCACTATAAATCTGGTGTGTTCTTTCTTTTTACTGCTTCCGTGTTTTAATTTCCGCACTTTGTTTGTGGTGATTTTGGTTGGAGTTTTATCTTTGGTTTTAAAGTTTTCCAAATCACCTCTCTCTTTTAATTAGTTTTGGGACTAAGTTCAAGAGGGCCTAACATCCCTAACGAACTTTCAAATATGAATTTTAAACTCTCCCCAGGTGTGTGTGTGCTCAGTTACTCAATTATAATCACACTCTCTTAGACTCAATAAAATAGAAAATATAAACATCAATTATAATAAACTTTAAACTAATCTTGATTTGAACTCTTCAACAATCCGTAGTATGATTTCCCTGAAATGTTAATACACACAAGAGCAAAACAATTCTTCCAAAATATGTTAGGAGAAATAATTATCAAATCAATAATATTTGGAATTATCAAAAATATACAAGTTGCAAGAATATCAAATATGCAAAACTAAGTAGCAACTATCTCAACAATATTCTCTTCCCTTAATAAGCATATCAGTTTTCTTAGTGACTTTAAATATTAAAATAATGATGTTTTATTCATATTATGATAGTTAGATATTTGATAGAGCATCATTTTAACTCTTCAGAGTCATATCCTCAAATTTGACAATCATAATTAGGATGAAACTTTCAGTTTCATTATCTGAACTCATTAGGGAATGATATCTTTGCCTCCCAAGGTGATATATTAGTCATAATGATGTATTAAATTTTAAAACTGAAATTATAGAAATTAAATTCTCCCAAAGAAAATTAACTTTTCAAAACCTTCTTTTCAAAGTCAATTTTTCAACCAAACATCTATGTATTGCATGAGCCAATATGCATTGAAAATTAGAGGCTACTAATCTTCTCAATTATCTTCACACCTAAATAAGTAATTTCCTTGACCAAATTATACCCCCATAGAGAAGTTAGATTCTTCTTCCTCCAACCAGCTATAGACTTACAAAAATCCCCATAGATTTACACTTCTTAATTCTTTTCCATATCTAGGAACAGTATGCAACAACAAAATAATTAACTCTCTTCATCGATTTTGAAGTGGCGTCAGCAAATTTAGCACATCATCCGTATATAGGAGATGGGAAATAGGTTCACCCTTGGGAGCAATTTTAATACCCATATTCTCTCCTTTTTGATGAAAAGCATTAGATATTTAGAACATATTATAAATAGATAAGGAGACAAAGGGAACCCCTACCTCAATCCATTTTATGCTTCTATCTTATCGATTCTTCTTCCTTTTATTAAAATAAAATATCTTTGATTTAGCACAATTGCATAATCAAATTAGAGAATTTAAGAGGTATACCCAAACACTAAAGCAGGCATTATGGGCATAACTGTAGCAAACCTCGTATGCCCCTTTCTCATCCTTATACACACCTTATTAATACAAAGTAAAAGGGACAGTGAAAGAACAATAAAAGCATATTGAAAGTGTAATAAAAATGTTGCAAAAGTATAGTGAAAGTGTAGTAAAAGTGCAATGAAAGCTCAGTAAAATCACAGTGAATGCGCCCAACTTTATCCACACAGCAACTAAAAGCATAGTAAATATGTAATTTTTATTGCTTTTCACTGTGTTTTTACCGTATATCATTGCGTATTTATTGTGCTTGTAATGAGGTTTGATGCACTTTTTCTGACCAGTAAAGCCCAGCTCCAGTACTGTGCTTTATTTTAGCATGTGTCTTCTATCTACATAGTGTAGCCCATATAAAAATTATAAAAAATTAGAAAATCCTTATAATAACTTGTGATGAATTTGAAATTTACTGAAAAGTTGAAACTTGCAGCAACTCCTACTAAATTAACTTTGGCTTTCCTACACGCCTGCATACTTCCTTTCAGCCTCAACATCTCCAACAAAATTAACTTATGCTTCTTGGATGTCTGCATACCTCCTTTCAGCCTCCACGTCTTGTGAGCTTGCCATCTCCACGAATAATGAAATGTTCTCTTCAATCGTCCTCGATTGTTCCTCATTTTTTTCTCAACAGGTATGAAAAGTTCAGCAAAAATTCTAAATATTTAGGTTTGAGAGCTTTTACAATTTTTTTCGAATGGAGTGTCAATCCTAAACCTTTTTTCAAAAAATTAAAACTAGGAATTGGATCAGACTAATAAGACAAAACAAAAAATGAAATTCAACCACGTGATACAAACAGAGAGCTAAGTTCGGACTCCATCCCAAATAATTTTTCTCATGATTTTATTGTTCTTTTGTTGCACTTTTACAAAAAAAACTATAAAAAATAGTAAATATTTTATATTTACTAAGTAATTAAATATTTGTTATAATTTTATTGAGCATTTATAAAAACACATCGGAAAAAATAGTAAAAATAAGTTAATAATTAAATATTTGCCTGCTTTTACGGTCTTTTTAAAAAGCGACTGAACAGAATAATTTATCGGTGAAATGACAGAATCGAGAGAGGGGGAAACAGCCGGGCCATTCGTCCGTTGCTGGCTGAAACAAGGGAGCAATTTCCCAAAAAAAACAAGGGAGCACGAGAGCGAGGGAGAGTTTTCGTGTGCGATTTGACCAAATAGACTACGTCTTCTTGGAGTTGCGGGAGACCTGGGCTGCTCGTTCCTTCCTGGCTGAGACGGAATCAAGAAAGTGAGAGCGTCGACTGAGAAAGGGCAGAAATCGGAGAAGGGCAAGTAACCTGTGTAAGAGGTAAGATCAACCTTGTTGTGTTTTTTCATTTAGACAAAGTTGAAAGTATTTCAAGTTCTCACCTCTAACATTGATATTTCATTGTTATATATGTTCACTTTCATTTTCTCCTCTACAAGAAAGGGCCATAGAGAAGGAAAGAAGGTTTTTAGGCATTTTGTTAGCTTGATTAAGTTAAATAAATTCGTTAGAGGGATTCAAAAAAGAAAAAAAAAATCACATGACGATCTTAACGAGGGTTTAAAGTAACAGGAAGCCCTCAACCTTAGGCATTGTTTAGTCCTCTTCTGCTTCGATAGTTGATGGATATGCTCAATCATTGAGGTTGGAAATCTTAAATCCCATTTCTCATAAATATATTCTTTCATTAATAGATTGATTGAGCAGAATATTGCGGCTTTCTTTTAGTTTAAATTCTTCACAGATATATAATTGTTTGAATGCCACCATTATACATATAGTATTTTCGTGTTTGGATATATACTTATTGCTTCCCTTATTCATTTTAAAATCCGTAGCTTATGATATAAAGGGACGACTGATTCCTTATGAAAAGGGTAGATTGTGTATATTCTTCCTCTTACCACATAGAAATTTAATCGTGATGCTTTCTAATCTCTTTGTTGGAGTGTATGATATTCTTCAAACTTAGGGTTTGTGAGATGGATCCTTTTAAGCACCTCCTACACCAACACCACTCACTCTAGTTGTAGCGTCTGGCATACCCACACCACAAAACTTGCCTCCTTCCACCTCAAGCTTGACATCCTTCCCCATAGACACTCATCAAACTGGCTCACCAATATGCACTCCACCTATATCATCACCAACCGTTCAAGCTCCCCAACAAATCCACCATCTCATCATCTCTACTCATCTGATCAAATCTAATTCAAGATGTAGAATCTCAAACGCAAACTCATTCTTGGTCAATGTCACTCTATTCAATCCTTGGATGACCCTACCTACTATACCACAATTGCTAATGATGAGAAATGGTAGAGAGTCACATCGACTCTAGTCTCATCATCTCCTACTCGATGCATCCTCGACAACAAATGAACATTCAAAACTAAATACAAATCCGACGATACCATTGCCAAATGCAAAGACCAATTAGTTTCATGAGGATATAAAGATGAACATGGAACTAACTACTACAAGATGTTCATTCTCATCAGCAAATCATCAATAGTTTGCATCTTACTCATGGTGATCCTCTGCCTTAGCTAGCAAATCACCTAGTTGGATGTCCCTTCATGAACTATGCATGCATCGCTTGCTCACCTCAGTTCTTCACGGTAACCTCCAACACAAATTCACATGCAATTTGAGCAACACTCCTACTTCATGGCATTTAAACAATTTCTCAATTATACAACATTCATCTTAATAAAGAGAAATATTCCCTAAGATCTTAGATCATGCTAACATGATAGTTTGCAAACCACTTCAAAATCCCACCGCCACCAAAGCACGCTTCCTTAATATCCCCAACTTGAAATACACCAATCCCACATTGTCTGACATCTGGTAGGCTCCTTACAGTACACACACCAACTCGATTAGACTTATCCATTACAGTAAATTTCCCTTGACAATGCATGCATCACTTGCTCACCCTTCATTTTCAGCCACTTAAAGGCCTATGTTGATACATAAAAGGGACTAGCACATCTTCTGATTCACCATAGGTCACTCCAGCTATAAGCTTACTTTTACTCAGATTGGGCCAGCATTTCCAGGTACACAAGTCCACTATTGGCATCTGTGCATTAATGGGCTCAGCTCCAATCTCATAGTGTGTCAAAAAATAATCCATGACGGCCTTATTGTGCACTAATGCTAAATACAGAGTGCTTGCTACGATCACTATTGATCTCATCTGCTTATGTTGATTACTTGAGAACATAAAAGTCTCAATAATCTCAGCCATTCCCCTACACCACAATGACATATTCGCACTTGCCCTAACAAATAGTTTTGTTTTGTATGCAAGAACTAAACATAAAGAAATAGATTTTCATTTCATTAATGACTAAATCAAATCCAAGTAGGCAACATTTCTCACCACTTCGCCTCTCAAGATTGGCTGGTTTATATCTTCACTAGGCCCCCTTACAGCAGTCACTCCCATCTTGTAATATAAGTTGATAACTCTATGAAACCTAATCACCTTGTGGGGTGGTGATAAAATTACAAACACAAAGCAAGATAATTGAAACTCAATAGCTGCCACAAAATACGGTTACATTGTCTTTAACTAATCTCTCACTCAGCTAAAACCACTCTATTAATCACAACCATTTATGTCTTATATTTCTGTTAGTCTTTGCTATCACTCTGCTTTATAAAAATCAGTATCATTCCTACTTTACAGAGTATGAAATGAATGGTTATTCTTCCATAATTGTGATGTGCTACTGGTCCAGTCTAGTTTACACAAACGAGCAATGCTTGAGCTCTTCTTCTATGGCATTGAACCTCACTGCAGTTGCTGCTCTGTGCTAGCTTTGCTGGCATGTCTATCTGTGATCTTGATCTTGGGTGTTTGGTTGCAAAAATGCCTGGGTGAGGTGATAGTCCATGGTTTACCATGCATTTATTGGTCTATCATTGTAGAAGAATACTAGTAAGGTACCCATAGAACAATTTCTAGGAAAACATGGGCTAAGTAATTTTAAATAGTCAACTTAGGCTTCATTTGGGTTGACTGTTGCTGTTGGTAAAGCTAGTTATGGAGTTAATGTAGGGAAAGCAGAGCTCAAAAGTTGCTTTAGTTAAATCTGATGTTGCTGTTTGAATAAATTATTGTCTCTTTGTTGTTTACAACTCTGAAATTGTATTACACTGCTTGGTTAAACTCTTGTGCTATTTTACTTTTAACTAGAAGATTGAGATGACCATTTAGTTTTGTTGTCCAAAAATTTTTTGTTAACATTGGTTAAAGCAATGAACGTTAAAAAACTGACTATGCTTCATCGTTCAATCATATCTTGGTTGCACTCGGTTTGGATAGTCATACTTGAGTCTAATCAATGCAGCCATGCCTTGCTGCCCACCCAGTCTAGATTTTTTTGCCTAGGTTGTACCAATTCAAGCAGCTATGCTTGGGTTGCATCATGCCTAGGCAAAACTATGCATAGTTGTTTTAGTTGGATGCGACTGAGGAGGAGTTGATTATACATTGTCCAGATCATTGGAGCCTGGTGGATGAATTTTGTTTAAACAAAATTTGTTGGCTCCAATGTTGTAAGTGGCGGGGCAGTGCCACATTGGGCAGGGGATGGGTTGGCGTTTTGTTGGCGTGTCCAAGGTGACATCCTACAGGGACATAGACCTATCCTGTGCGGCACTTGCAGTCTATCCTGTATGTTTGACATGTACCAGCTTAGCGACATGTTGATTTAATTGCAGAGCAACCAGATTATTATCATTTTCTTCATTGTTAATGTCATTTAGAAAAAAAATTTAGTTTTGCTATATTATCTTTACTTCCATTTTTGGAAGGATATGAAAATTAGGGGTACTCATTATTACTTCAGTATATTGAGTCATTTTTATTGAATTGAAATAGAAAACAAGGAGTCATTTTAAAAATTTCCGTTTCCACTTATTTGAATTTTGAAAACAACCTCCATTTTAGGCATGCATTAAAGTATGAAACTCTAACTTAAATTGATGAAGTCTTTTGCATTTGGCATGCCCTTTTTTATGGTCCCAAACTCAAAATGCATGTTTATTGCATTTAATTTGGGTTCCTTTCACAGCATTTATAAATTGCATGCACTCTGTAACCAACTACCAAAATACCCTAAATTTTTTGCACTAGTATTCTATAACTGAATATTGCCTCCAGTCATTGATTCTTTTCACTTCCTGTTTCTGGCTGGTCTGAAAGAAACATATAAATTTGAAGAGAAATTATGGTTTTTGTTGTTTGTAGAATTCTCTAATAATAACGGCTGCTAGCATGCATTCAGGTATCAGGGTTGCTATGATCATGAATCTAGCATCCATCCAACGCACAGGAATATGGAGGATATCTCCAGTTTTTACAAGGAACAAAAATCTGGGTAATATTTCCATTGTTTTCTCGTGTTTCTTCCTTATCCCCATTTCAATGCATTGTTTCAGCTAATTTGCAACTGTATCGCAGGAATTCCATATTCCATCCAATGTGCTGTCCACTTCAGACCCTGCATCGACATACATAAGGTTGTTTTCACCTTAGAACAAAGCCTCTTTATTTGTGTTAGTTGGATTGAATCAGCCATCTTCTTATTCACTGTGAGCAAATAAGAATTGACGTATCTGTTTTTAAGCTTCCATAAGATTGTAATGATCTATTGTTTTATTAGACTATTCACAACATTTAGCTTCGATGAGAATTTTCACACAAAATATGGTGTCCGCCTCCTTTTCCTAAATTAGAAATAGTACGCGTGGTTTTTGTTGGTTGTTGTAGGCTTTTATTATTGTCTGTAGTTGTGCATTTTTACATTTTTTTTCACTCTTTAACAGGTTCATTTTCTTTTGGATGCTGCGAAATTGAATGCTAGCACCTTCATTTGTATCAGAAAAAATTTCTTCTTTAGGTTCATCCTTCATCTAATTTTATATTTGCAGCATTGGATAACCTGGAACCAAAATTTGAAGTGTGCCATATCATCTGATTTGCTTTATTTAGACTTACTCCAGTTTGGCATAATGAGAAGTATTAGCAATTTAATCGTTGTCATCATCATTAGTATTTTCCTAACTATTTGGGGTTGGCTTTAGTGAATCCTCATTGTCCTTTTGAGTCTTTCTTGAAATGTTAAACCTTACAATCCTTTTTGCATAATTTCAATTCATGTTACCTTTAGTCAACCTTTCTTCTTCCTAATATTTGTAATTTTATCTACATGTCTTATTGGTATATTTTCTGCCTTTGTTTACATTCCCCAAACAATTTTAGCCTGCTTTCACAACTTTATCTTTAGTAGATTTTACTCTTATCAACCCTCGATCACAATCATAGCTTAACTTATCTTTCATAATTTTTTTCTAAATGTACACCTTTACATTCTTATTCATATTATGCACAAGTTGATTATGAATGAATTCCTTAATACCTAGCACTCAAAACTCATACTGCATTGCTTTCATAATTGCACTTTTTTTAACATTTACCTTTAAATTTTGATGATATTATTTTATCACTAGTCTTTAAAAAGCATTTGCAGGTGTATGTTTTTTGCTGATGATATTCTTCTTGTTGATATGACTAGATAGAGAGTTGAAGGTAAACTTGAATTATGGAGGTCAACCTTAGAGTCAAAAGGTTTTCGCTTGAGTAGATCTAAAATTGAATATATGGAGTGTAATTTTAGTAGTAGTAGACCTGGTGAGGGGATTGTGACTTTGGGCGATTAAGTCATTAATAAGAGAACACATTTTCAATATCTTTGATGTATTGTTCAGAGTGATGGTGAAATAGATGGGGATATTATCAGTAGAATTCAAGTTGGATGGTTGAAATGGAGGAATGCTTCGGGCTTGTTGTGTGATAGAAAAGTCCCCCTCAAACTTAAGGGAAAATTCTATAAGATGGTGGTGAGATCTGCAATGCTTTATAGTGCCGAATGTTGGCCATTAAAAAAGAAGCATAATACTAAGTTAAGTGTTGCAGAGATGAGGATGCTCAGGTGGATGAGTGGCTTTACCCTTAGAGATAGGATACGAAATGAACATATAAGTGAAAAGGTTGGAGTAGCTCTAGTGGAAGATAAAGATTAGAGAGAATCGCCTTAGATGGTTTGGTCACATAAAATGATGGCCTTCCGATGACCCGGTTAGGAAAGTAGAGGTATTAGATTTGACTTATGTTAAGAAAGGTAGAAGTAGACCAAAAAAGACTTTGTTAAAAAATATTAGAAATGATATTTCTTTATTAGATTTGAACAAGAAGTTGACTTTTAACAGGACACAATGGAGAAAAAGGATTCATGTAGCCGAACCCATGTAGTGGGACAAATGCTTGATGTTGTTGTTGTTGTAGTCTTTAAAAAACATGATTTAATGGTTACTTTAAAGCAGAGCAAAATGCTTTAAATAGTGAACTTCAAACTGTTTGTGGTATGAAGCATAAGCTTCCGTATCTGAAGCATGCACTAATGATGTGCTCTAAAGCATGGAAAGCTTATGCTTATGCTTCTCTTATATTTTGATGGTCTAGTTTAATGTTTTATGCTATTCTAAAGGAATGGGTGGAAAATAAAATAGTCAAAAAGAAAAAAAATTATCACTTCTCATCCATCCCAAGATCTCCTTTCTGAAGTTATAAGACAAATTTAATGTCATTTTGATGTCATATTTTGTAATATCTTGTCTTTCATCTCATCCTATCTATACTTTACTTTCTCAACAAGCATGCGCATTGACTTCTATTTGTTGCTCTTCATTTTGATTTTTTACCCTATTCTCCTTCCTATTCATCTAGGGGCAACATCTATTTTTATTAGTGTCCTTTATTTAAATATTGAACCATAGCTATAATTTGATGGTCTTGTTTTAACTTGACATCATGTATTCTTTATATAACTTAAAATTCATATTATGGCAACTCCATTAAATATGTTTATTATAATAATACTATTTCAAGCTAAATAAATATTAAGGAGATTAGTTAAAATGGTTACAAACTTGTATTTTGTTTAATATGAAACATTATTGCATTTAATATTTCCTTGATTTATGTTATAATATCTATGTTGCACTGATTCGGATACGACGACACAGATACAACAAGACACGAATACGGGACACATCAAATCTTAAAAATACATGATATGGGTATGGGACACGGCATTATAATTTATAAATCATACATAAAAATTAAGAAAAAAATCAAATATCCTATTTTCTAGTAAACTAACATCAATGTAAATGGCTCAAAGAGATTGCATCTACATCAAAAGTGTATGAAGCTAGGCCAAATCAAGTACGGATGGATTCAAATGCTGTTCTTGTTAAAATTTAGAGAACAAAACCTAACAAACGGATGTTTGTCTCGCCTAAACGAACGCCTCGCGCAAACGAACACTCATCTTGTGTATTGCCTTGCCTCGTCTCACATATGCCATCGTCTTGCCTGCTAGGCGTCAGCCGCAAGACGAAACTCGCATGCAGCTGCGAAGGCATGCTTGCCGGTCGTAAAAATGAAGGAGCCCTAACGCCTTGTCTCGCGGGTTCAGAAATGAGAGAACCTCGTTCGCAATCGCGGAAGTAAATACAACGTGTCTTTCTTCTGGATTTTTTTTTTTCATTTTTTAACGGACACGCGTATCCGTGCTCTTTCGAAATTAAATAATATTTTAATTGGATATGGCAAAGCTGTATCCGACATGTATTGCTGCCGTATCGGATGCGTATCCGTGTCTGACACGTATTATATACAACACGCCTTCATAAATAGGTGTAACGGTGCAACATAGCGTAATATATTTAATATTTTTACATGTGAAAAAAAATAAAATGATGAAGCTTATATTTTGCACTTTGAACCTTAGGCTTCATTTTATACTGAGGTCAAAAGCTTTCCTTCACTCTTATATCCGTTTTAAGCACTTATGTATTTTAAATGTCCGAGTCTCAACTTGGAAGGTATATCTTCTTCTATATTCCTAATCTTGTTTATAATAGATTTATGATATTTAAATCTGCCAACTGTGTATCACTTTATATTTAAATAATATTAGTTAATAATATTGAGAATTATGAAAGAAGAATAATATAGTTTTTCTTATTTTAATGGTTAGAGGAGATATAATATTTACAGTAAAGATATAATCCATTAATATAAAAAATAGTAATATAATTAACTTAAGTAATTACAACCATTTCAGTATTTAAAATTTTATTTTGCATAAGGAAATAGCGATTGATAGATTTTATATAGAAGATGAAATAGTAGTGGATTGCCAGGATGATGATGCTAGAGGTGCATAAGCTATGGATTGTCAAGGTGGAACAATAGAATTGAATGCCAAATTTAGTGTGCTATTTTCATAATTTCTACACTTTTTGTGAAACTGGGACTATATATTGATCACTCTTGGAAATAAGTTTGTTATATTGCAATTAAGTAAGAGCTTTAGTAAGAAGGCCATCTGTTTGTTATTATGTTCGAGTGAAACTAATTTTGATTATTCATTGTTCAATTTTCTCTTTTATACAGTATTTATTAATTTTGATCTGCTTAGTCCTATCATGGTGGACATGATTCTTAGCAAAGCTAATAGCACCTTGATTGTCACCTATCATTATCTTTGGTTCTTTTGTGGGACCTTTTAAATATTCGAGACGGCATATACGTATATACCTCACAAATTCTATGGGCCATATCTTAGAATTCTTCCTCAGCATCACTTTGAGTAACAACAGTTCGTTCTTGCCTCTCTTGTTACTAAATTTTCCCACGTAAAGGAGCAATAACTATATGTGGATGTATGATAAATTTTCGATTCTACCCAATCAAATTAGCGAAGATTCTGAAGAATGGTCCTATTTGAGGTGTCTTTTTAAGATGCCTCAGTGTCCTATAATATTATCAAGATGTTCTTTTATGGAGTTACTCATAAAATGATTAACAACACTCATAGGAAAACTAGTATCAAGTCTAATATGGGATTGATTGATGAGTTTAAATAAATCATTGGCATATTTTCAGTTTTGCATCCAATGATTAATAAGGTCCTCTGCAGCATCAGGTTGGTGGAAGAGATTTTTTAAGGGCTTCTTCGTTTTGCTGTGGGCGCAAAATAAGAGACATTAGTTTTAGTGCAATACCTGGAACATAGGGTTCTGAGGAGTAGATTTAGGTTAGGTTGGATTGAACCACTATAAATTCTGGTGTGTTTGTTCTTATTAGTTTATGTACTTTATTTTTTTTGTGATTAATTGTATGGTTGAAAACTCTAATTTTCTTGTTATTGTGAAATTAATTCGCTTCCACATCAAGTGATAAAAATTGTCTATTTTCAAATATTGAAAAAAGTTATAAAAAGATTTTCTTTTTTTTTTTCAAATTTTTTTAAATTAACAATTCACCACCTCTTTGCTAGCCTCGGACTAGTTCTTTGAGGTTTAATAACATTCGCAAACTTTTATTAAACACTTCTATTTGTGTTTGATGACTTTCTTCTGGTTGGGCAGATTTGATAGCTTCTAAGTATGATTTCCTTCAAGTCTCCAAATTTTTTTATGAACCATATTCCTTAATTTTGAAAATTTTAAAACATCTTGAATAGTATTAGAAATTCTTAAACCAAAAAAGATTTTTATTAAAAGCATAAAACTTAGGAGATAATTTGTCATAAGTGATTTGATGATTGATTGGGTAATTGGAATTTTTCTCAAAACAATAATAGGCATGTTAAGATCATCATCAGAATCAATATCATACTTCTAAATCAATGTTAGGACTGGGTCAGGCATTTGGTTTGTTTATGGAGAAACATTGTCTTACCTTGTCGGTTGAATTTTTCTGTCACTTGAAATATATATATATATATATATGAAAAAGATTGTGTTCATTGGGGTGTAATATTTTTTGGTACTGAGAGAATAACAGTTTGATGGGAACTAGTAAATTAAAAGCCCAATAGAGAACATAAAAGAAAGTAGAGCACAACTCGATCCAAAATTTTTAGTAAGCAAATCCCAAATAACATTAAGTAAACTGAAATTGTTTTATAAGAATAAAGAAAATTAAAAGAAATTACCCTTAGAACAACCAACTAGTAGTCACCTCACATGTAACGATAAATTTGGTAAATATAATGCTCAAGGACATGCAAACCAGTGGTCCACCACAGCTACTTTGATCCAATCCAACGTCTGCCACAGCTCCTCCGGCAAATCCCAACAAAACTTACCAACCAACACCACTCTGATTTTTAGAAGAGGATACAATAAGGTGGAAACTTGTGGAGAGAAGAAAGGGGTTATAAGACTTAGAAGAAGAAACAAGAAGTGAAGAAATAGCTCTCAAGCTAGAGAAGAAACCCTCAGGTTTTACTTTTTTTTTTCACGTCCAAAAATATCCAACAACAGCCCAAAACTCCACTTTAAATAGGAATGAAAAGGACGTCAACAACCATGCTCAGCCGCCCACTACAACCAACCAAAAGGGGATGAAAAAGCAGCATTAGAGGCACGGTTGAACCCCCACCCAAATATCCACAACAAAAGGAATTGGGAAAACCAGGGAGAAGGAACCAAAAAACCACAACAAAGAGAACTAGGAAAGCCATGGAGCAGGAACCAAACAACCACAATAAAGGGAGCCGGGAAAGTCAGGGAGCAGGAATCGAACAACCACATCAAAGGAAACCCTGAAAGCCAGGGAGCTGGAACCGAACAGCCAAAGCCAAGCATCAGCTCAGCTGCCCCCCAACAAACCCAAGTCAGCCCAAGCACAAAGCACCCAAGAAGCTAGCACACTAAAGGAAAAATATGTCCAAGAGCACCTAAACCACACATCTTCATCGGTTTCCTTTCATCATTGGGTAAAAAAAAAACAAAACTTAAAAAATTACAATAACATGAAAAAATGATCATTTGAATGCATCAATTCCCCCAGGTGGAAGAATTTCATCTATTGATGAGAATGCTACACTAATGCGTTGTTAGATATTAGGATGACGAGATTGAAGTTCCACAGCTTCAATCCAAGTACAATCAGTCAAAGGACGTCCACTCCATTTTACTAAGAACCGCTTATGCACTCCATGCCTAGTCTGGGTAGTCCTGATTCGTATAAAAGGATCGGGTTCGAACTAAAATTCACTTATTAACCCGCACAGCATCCATAGACGTCACATGTGTATGTGTACCAATAACATGTTCGTCGGGCCCATGCTGGTGTTTGAGGGCATTTTATAGTTGAACTCTGTCAACTCCTTTTATCTACTTAGAAGGATCGAGTTCAAATTTAATAACCCACGCAGCATCCCTAGACGCACGTGTGTAACAATAACACGCTAGCCGGGGCCCATGCGGGTTTCATTCCCATTTGATTTGCTTGTTGTAAAAGCATCTTGGCATCTAGTAGATTGTAGGGATGCCTCAATATTTGCTTATATATGAGTGTTTTTCATTCCCATTTAAGATTTGATTTGATTGAATGTTCGAGCCACCATATCACATTCAAATCCAAGCTCTCTTGTAGTTCATTTGAGTTTGATCTTTTTCTTTGATGTATCTTCTTCGAGTTGGATCGTTGTTGGTGATAGAGATGGAGGCGTTTCCTTCTATAAGACTCAAGTTCTATTTTTTTGTATGTGTTTGAGTCTAAATTCCATTCATGCTTGAGTTTAAATCTCAGTATGAGTCTTCTACATTCATTTAAGTTCTTTGTGCCATAGTTTGACTTGAATTCTCATGGATCATCTATTTCAAACTAAGCATAGTTCATTATCAAAACCCACTTGATATTGCATGGTTTAAGTTCAATATCTTCAAGTTCCCATGCAATTAGCTCAAGTCTCACTAATTTATTTAAAATTGAGTTAGGTCTATGCTCAATTCAAGTTTGAATTAGTGTTTAATTTATCTTATTTGAGTTCAAAATCTAGTTAAAGTTGAGTTCACAATTGATTTGAGTCATGTTCTAAGTCATTTGCAGTCCGAGTCTTGTTCAAGTTTAATGTCCACCACACTTAACTCATTTGAATTTGAGTTTGAATTGTTCAAGTCTAAATTAAGACTTCTTGTACCAAGCTCATGGTCATTTGAGTTCAAATTTAAGTTCATTTTATTTAAGTTTGGATTTGAATTCATTGCATATTTGGGTTAAAATTCGATGTCAGTCCTCTATAGTCTTGTTTGGTTCAAGTTCTTTGCATCAAGTTCATTTTGTTCAAATAAGTTCAAGTTCAAGCGCATTTTTTTGTTCAAGTCCTTGGATCTTCAATCCAAAGTTTGGCAGTCTCCCGATCTTCGATCCAAAGTTTGGCAGTCTCCCAGCGTCTCCCCCATTTAGGAGAAAACCTAAGAGGCAACCTTCCCCTCGACGCTACGTGACCGCTTCAGGTTGGTGTCAAAAGACACCGCGGTTGCAAATTTATTTTAAAATCCTTACCCGCTACGTGAGCGTTTAAGGGTTTGGAGCACAAGTTAAAAGAAACATAGATTTCCCTCCTCTGTACTACGTAAGCGCTTGGGGGTACTTATTATTAAATATATATGTATTTATTTATATTTTTTATCCTCCTCGCTGCAAGCGTCGCACCGGTTTCCCTCCCCATAACGCTACGTGAGCGCGTAGGGGGTTTGCTGGCTCGTTGCTAGCATTGAAGGAGAATTCTTAAGTCGCCGCAAGCGCCACGCCGGTTTTCCTCCCTACAACGCTACGTGAGAACATAGGGGGTTTGCCGACCCGTTGCAAGCCACGAGAAAAGAATATATTTTTTAGATTAATTATAATTAAAATAATTAATTATTATTAATGATAGTTATTTATCATTAATTATAATTAATAAAGATTAATTATAATTAATATTAACTAACCATATATAAATTATAATCAATTTATAATAAATAATTATAATTATAATTAATTAATTATGATTAGAATAATTAATTATACTTAATGATAATTAATGCTCTCTCTCTCTCTCTCTCTCTCTCTCTCTCCATATATATATACATGGATTGAGCAGGTCGGAAGGTGGAAGGTCCGGCCAGCGGTAGCGGTTGGCACAGATTTTGGGTTCAGACTAGAGCAGGGTGGAGGATTTCAGGATTTTAGTTTAATTCTTGTGGTCGGCTAGAGCAGAGAAGATCATGGAGGTTGGGGCTTTTGATCGGCTAGGGGGAATCGGGCAGAGACGAAGGGAGGAGCGGGATCTGGGAAGCTGCGAGAGTCGTTGCGTGGGAAAACCGAGGGCCAACGCCTTGGCTTCGTTTGGTATTTAACGACATCTGCGGTTGTTCAATCGAGGCAGGTTCACGGGAATAACGGAGGACTTGATGAGAGCGGTGCCAAATTTAGCAGGATTTCAGCAAGATTTTGGCAGAAATCATGGATCCATTGGACATGAGGTATATACGTTAGATTTGGCTTATTTCATTCTTTGTGTGATTTTTACAGAGGTTAACAAATGCCCCCCATCCCCCAACAAATATGGTTCGAGTCTAAAGCGAATCACATTTGTTGTATGCTGATTGACTCTATGGATCTCTAGGTATTTGCTCTAGATGTCACATAGAGGCTTTCATTTAGTGGATCTCCAAAAGTTTACTTGGATGTCACACTATGATTTTCATTTAGTAGATCTCCAAAAGTTTGTTTGGATGTCACACTAGGGCTTTTATTTGGTGGATCTCCAAAAATTCGCTTGGATGTCATACTAAGATTTTCTTTCTCCATAGATCTTTTCGATGTATCAATAGATGGTTAAGGTACTGATTTCTTTTGTCCTGTACTTTGTGCTGTGGACATTGATGGATAATTCCCTGATTTGTCTTTATTAAATTGTCAGGTGATTTTTATACCTTCGACCCCATGCTTTTTGCTTTGGCGGGCTTGTTGAAGTAGTAGATGCCGGTGACCGAAACCCTTAGATTTGTGTTAGGCCGATGTCGAAAAGTCATCGGTCCAGAGCTTTGTGCATAACGGACTAGTTGATGACAGAATCCACTTAGTTTAGTCTTGGGCTTTGTGTGAACTTTGGGATAATTTTCTTCAGTCATTTACTTTATGTTTTGACGGACTTGTTGAAAAAAAATTCCTTCATTCCTCGCTTTGTGCTTTACGGATTTATTGAAGGATTTGTAGGTTCTGGATTTAGCTGATAATACCGAACGTAAGTAGTATCTTGATCCTTAACCACTTGAGAAGATTTTAATCTGAATCACTTGAGTTCATTAGATTGGGAGAGCTAGAATTAGATAGCTATTTGTCCTCTGTTTGCTGAGCTGGGGGTTCCTCTACTATGGCCTTTTTATGACTTGTTAAGTAGATGGAGCTGTCAGCGATCCAGCCATATTTTGGCTTGTTGGATACAACCTCTTACACCCATTCAGGCTTCAGACTTGAGATATGGGAAACGCGCTTCCCAATGCTGATTTTATTGAAGTTGGTGGATTTGGAGTTCTCCTTGGTGGTTGAAGGATTGGAGCCTACGAACTTTCGATAGTTGCTCGAGATCCCTCCTTCCCACCGGAACTTTGATTCTCCGGTCATTTAGGAGAATTTTGTAGAGTACGATCAATTGAACTAGTCGAGCAAATTTGCCTTCATCCTTCCTATAGTCCCTCCTGATGGATTGACGAAGTGGGGTTTCCGTTACTACGACCTTTCTTATGGCTTGTTGAGTAGACGGAGCTGCCAGTGATCCGACCATATTTGAGCGTATTGTATCCGACCTGTTACACCCATTCGAACCTTAAGATTCAGACTGTCGAAAGACTGCAAGCTTCTTCAGCTTAATTTTGTAGGAGTGTGTAGCCACAAAAGTCACTTTTTTGACTTTTGAATCTTTGTACGTTGGAGAAGGTGATGCCTTGAACTTTTAAAAGATCACCTGCATATATTTTGGAAAATAAGCATTTGTATTCTTTAGCATAAAAGAACATTTGTATTGATAATTTTAAATATTTATTCGAGGATCTAGACATGGAGCGCGATGTCGACCTGAATAAATATTTAAAATGCCCGTGTCACAGGGGCATTCTAGAACAGAATAAATTTGAAATTTTGAGATTTTAAATATTCATTTGGGGATCTCAGCTTGTAGCACGATGTTGACCCAAATGAATATTTAAAATGTCACCTGTCTCATTCGGACATTTTGGATAGGCTTTGTATCTTTGAGATTTTAAATATTTATTCGGGGATCTCGGCATATGGCGCGATGTCGACCCGAATAAAAAATTAAAATGCCCCCAGTCTGATGGGGGATTTTGAAATGCATTCTTACTATACAGGAGAATTTCAAAATATAGATGTAAACATGCACTGATAAATATGTATATAAAACTTTGATCATCACAAAGTATATTAGTCATGGAATTTTCATGCATGATACTTTTTTAAATATCGACCGTTGATAGGTGGCATAGGTCTCTGACCGTCCAGATCGATCAACTGATATGCTCGTCCTTGGTACACCTTCTCGATGACAAAGGGGCCTTTCCAGTTGGATATGAATTTGCTACCGATTTTTCGGTATGGGATGATTGGCCTTTTCAGCACCAGAACCAATTCCCCTTCTTGAAATGCCCGAGGACGCACCATACGATCGAATGATTTTGCCATTCTTCCTCGGTAGATTTCTAGGTTTTGTTGAGCTTGTAATCTGAGTTCATCAAGTGCGTCGAGCTCTTTCATTCTTAGGCAAGCATTCTATTCTTGAGTGAGGTCGTTCTGGATTGCTACCCGGAGTGACGGTAGTTCAATCTCCAATGGTAATACAGCTTCAACACCAAACACTAGAGAGTAAGGAGTGGCTTTGGTTGGTGTTTTGTAGATTGTACGATACGCCCATAATGCTTCTGCCATCTTTGTATGCCACTCCCTTTTATTTTTGGTGAGAATCTTCTTCAACAATTTCACCAACGTCTTATTGAAGGCTTCTGCCAATCCATTTTCCCTTGGATTGTATATGAATGAATACCGCCAATCGATTTTGTGCCTATCAACGAACTTGTGGATTTTTGTACTATTGAATGGAGTACCATTATCTGAGATTATGCGGCGTGGTACACCAAATATGTAGACAATGTTGTGGGTGAAGAAGTTGATTACATGTTCGGATGTAACTTCTTTGAATGGAGCCACTTCTGCCTACTTTGAGAAGTAGTCTGTTGCTGCTAGAATAAAGCGGTGTCCTGCTGATGACGGCGGATCTATTGGGCCGATTATATCTGTGCCCCAGCATTCAAATGGCCAGGATGCAATTGTTGGGTGCAAAGGATTTGGAGGCTGATGTATAACATCACCGTAGATTTGACACTCGTGGCACCTTTTTGCGTGGTCAATACAATCTCTGACCATTGTCGGCTAATAATAACCCATTCTCTTGATTTTAACGGCCATCTTGGGACCTAACTGGTGTGCTCTGCAAAGCCCTTCGTGGACTTCTACTACCACTTTATCAACTTCCTTGGTCCCTACGCATCTTAGTCACATTTAATCAAAAGTTCGTCTGTACAATGTGTCATTGACAAATGCGTATCGCAACGCCCTTTTTTGGATTTGTGCGGCCATAGACTTTGTTGTTGGAAGTTTGTTTTCTTTGAAGTAGTCAATGAATGACTGCCTATAATCATTTTCGACTTCAATATCTAAACAATGCCATCATGATTCTGAAGTTTGACTAGCTTTATATCTCTTGGCCATATGGTATTCTTTTGAATAATTTTTCATAATGATCTGATGGAGAGGTTGAGGGTCAACTGGGGTTTTACCCTGCTTATTTGATCTGAAATTCCCTCCGCCATTGAGAATTTTAATAGAGCGGGCTCCAAGACCCTTCAAATGTGAACTCCAATGAATATAAACATCTCCTCATTGATATTCATCATTTCTTTGGCTAATTTGGACAGACAATCTGCTTTGACATTTTGTCCTTGAGGAACTCGAGCTATTTCAATATTTGATACTTGCTTTAAAAGCTCGAGGGCTCGCCGATGGTAATGGACCAATTCAATTTTGCCAACTTTGTAAATACCGAGGACCTGATTTATCATGAGCTGAGAATCACCAAAGATTTGAAGATGTTGGATTCTGACATCGATCGCAATCTCCAATCCTGCTATTAGAGCTTTATACTCAGCTTCATTGTTGGTACGAGGTTCAATCAAACTGAACGAGAACCTCATTATCTCCCTCAGGTGCTACGAAAATTAGACCTGTCAATATTGGACCCGACCCGAAAACCCGACCCGAACCCGAACCGGGTCGGGTTCGGGTTAGAGATTTCGACCCGTTTGTAAAACCGGGTCGGGTTCGAGTTGACCCGGAAACCCGAAATCGACCCGGTTTGACCCGTTTTTAATTAATTTTGGAGGATTTTAATGAATTTTTATGAAATAAGTAAATAATATTTCAAAAAATTATAAATATTATTGCCCAAATTAAATTAATCTTGATTTATTTTAAATTAATTGAAGTAATTCTACCCTTAATTTGATTTAAATTTAAATAAAATGAATTAAATAAAAAAATTTTAATTAAATATACCCAAAGCGGGTCGGGTTCGGGTTCGGAAAACCGACCCGTTTGCAAAAACGGGTCGGGTCGGGTCGGGTTGAACAGTGTCGGGTCAATTTCGGGTTGGACCCGAACCCGACCCGTGACCCGTTTTTGACAGGTCTAACGAAAATAAGACCAATGCCGGCTCGGGCCCTTGCAATATTTGGAGGTCGGGCAAGTCTAATATATGATGCACCGTCAAAGTACATTTCACAGAATTGTGATTTGTTTTCTTCATCGACCTGCATAATCTGCTCATCGGGCAAATCGTCATTTAGCGGAGAATCTGCCGGGATTGGATATGCGGCGAGGAAGTCTGCCAAGGCTTGACCTTTCACCGCCTTTTGTGGCATGTATATGATATAAAACTGCAGTAATAACACTGCCCATTTGGCCAGGCGACCTGTCAATGCTGGTCTTGTCATCAAGAATTTCAGCGGATCAATCTTTGATATCAAGGTGATATTATGGGATAACATGTAGTGACAGAGTTTCTGAACTGCAAAAATAAGCGCCAGACAATGCTTTTCAATCGAGGAATATTTTACTTATGCTCTGATCAATCTCTGGCTGATGTAGTAGAGTGCGTTTTCCTTTCCTTCTTCATTATTCAGGGCCAATAATGTTCCGAGGGACTCATCCAGTGCTGCTGTGTACAGTATAAGAGGCTTCTCCGGAATTGGCGCTGCGAGAATAGGCGGATTTAACAAGTATCTTTTGATATTGTCAAATGCTTCCTGACACTCCTCATCCCATTTGAAACGAACATCTTTCTTTATTAATTTGGAGAATGGCTGGCATCTACCCGATAGATTCGATATGAATCTTCGAATGAAAGCCAATTGTCCTTGCAAGGAGCGGAGTTGTCGAAGTTTCTTTGGAGGTGGCATTTCCATAATTGCCTTGATTTTATTGGGGTCGACTTCGATTCCTCGATGACGAACAACATACCCCAGAAACTTGCCAGAGGAGACCCCGAAAGCGCACTTGAGGGGATTCATTTTTAGATCATACTTTCTGATCCATTCAAATACAATTCTGAGATCTTTTAAGTGATCTTTTCGGCCAAGGCTTTTAACAACATGGTCATCTACATAACACTCGACCTTCTGATGTATCAAATCATCAAATATGTGAGTCATCGCCTGCTGGTAGGTGGCACAAGCATTCTTCAGGCCAAAGGGCATGACTGTGTAGCAGAATATGCCGATGGACGTTCTGAATGATGTGTGCTTTTCATCATTAGGCCCAATTTTGATTTATTTGTAGCTTAACGACTCGTCCATAAAAGAGAATATATCATAGTTGGAAGTATTATCAACTAGAAGTTCTGATACTGGGAGCGGAAAGTTGTCTTTCGGGTACGCCTTGTTAAGGTCCCGAAAGTCGATACAGATACGAATCTGTCCGTTCTTCTTCTTCACTGGGATGATATTTGCGATCCAATCGGCATATTTTCTTCACGAATAAATCCTGCATCTATTAGCATCTTCGTCTCAGGAATCACCTGCTCTTCAATCTCCAATCTCCAATCTCCAATCTCATTCTCCTTGGAGCTTGTTTGATAGGTGCTGCATTTGATTTGATGGCCAATCTGTGAAATGCCACATCAGGGGATGAGCCGGGCATCTCAGCATATGTCCAGGAAAAACAATCCCTGAATTCACAAAGAAGTTGCTTTATTTCTTTTATTTGTTCTTCGGCTAGGAGAGAACTAATGAAGGTTGGGCGAGGGTCTTCCTCAGTTCCCAAGTTGACCTCTTCTAGTTCATCCATAGTGGCTACTTGTCCACCATCTTCAAGCTCTTCTGGTGCAGGTTCGGCTTCTACAGGTTGCTCATCGTAATCATCAACTTCGTACGCCTCCTCATCACCATCATCATCTGATTTAATTTCCCCGCATTTGATTGCTCGGTAAATCTCGTTTCTGAGGTACTTACGTACAATAAATCTTAGACCATTTTTCACTAAAATATCCATCTTCTTTATTGAGTGGGGATTTCTTTGATACCAGAGGCTAGATCTGTCAATTTCGGGTTACGGGTCGAACACGACCCGACTTTATTTAGGTTCGGGTCAACCCGACCCGGTTTTATAAACGGGTCGTTTTTCGAAACCCGAACCCGACCCGCTTCGGCAGGTCGGGTTCGGATCGGGTTTTCTGGTCGGATCAAATATTGACAGGTCTACCAGAGGCTCAAGCAGAAACGGACTTGCTGTTTGGAGGAATTAGTTTTACCTCGCTTTCGCAACATTCTTTGAATATTTCTGGTATTGTACCTGGAAAGCCTCGTAGGTACTAATTCCCCGAAATCAATGAGTGTATGAAACCAATCTCGATTTATCTCTTCTTCGAGTCTCTCTATTGAATAAAACAGACTCGCTGGTCCATTATTTTCTTTTGGGGGAGGCACATAGAATATCACGAGTTCTTCAATATTATGCACCTCTCGTGGGATGACTTCTTTGAAGTGTTGCAAGGGAACACGTGTGATTACGAGTACGCTATCTGAGATTGATAGGTGCCTATCCGTCTGGAGAATACACCCTGCACCGTATTCATATAAATAGAGTCGTAGTCATAATCATCATTTAAATATTCGACCTCTATACTACTTTTGGTCGTTGACTGACGTATCCTCTTGGATTTTGTAGGGGTGGCATCACTTTCATCTGTGTCACTCCCTAAATGAGATATGCATTTTCTTTCTTTTGAGTGGTTGATGCATTGGGAAGAGTTGGCGTTGCATTCTTTATCCCCACCTGCTTCTTGTTGGTTTCTTGTTTAGATCGCTTTGCAGTTTTTGGTTCCGATGCTTGTACCTCAAGAGAGCTTGATGATTTCAACTTCTTTGGGATGAAGTATTTAGCATCATCATATGTCTTCACTTTATGAACTGCAAAGGGTTGGATATCAACAGAGATTATGAATTTTTCTCCATCCCTGAGGTACTTCATGCATTGGTGTAGTGTTGATGGGATGATGCTGTACTCATGCAACCAGGGGCGGCCAAGGAGTGCTTTAAAAGCAATATCTACATCAATCACATGAAATTTGGCATCTGTATGAAGCTCTCCAAATGTGAGGGAGAGTGTAAACGATCCTAGGGTCTTTTGCCCCTTCTCATTAAAGCCATGCACCATTAGCTTATCTGACCCAAGATGCTCCACATCGAGGCATAATGGTCTAAGTGCTTTTAAGCTCATTAGATTTATGAATGATCCTGGATCGATCAGGATTCGACTAATCACCATCCCATCACTTTCTGCAGTAACATACAGAGGGCGATTATGATCTGCCGTTCCAAGCATCTTATCCTCTTCAGAAAAAGTAATGAACATCTCATTACGAGTTTGTAGGACCTCTGTCATATTACCCTCAGCAAAATATGCTTCGTACCTTTCGGGGTCTTTGAGAGTCTGAATCAAAGTCTCCCGAAGGTCTTTAGACATTATAATAGCATCATATATGCTGAGTTGTGCCGGAATTTTTCTCAGATGGGATAAGACATTATAATCTACCCCGGTGGCTGAAGTATTCTTTTTCTTGGGATCTTTAGGGATAATATCATCATTGATGATTATCTATTTCCCCTTATCCTTATTAGAAATTCCTTTCTTTGGTGGGGGTGACAGTATTTTACCACTCCTTAGTTGCACTTGATCGACCTCCTCTAGTTTAAGCCCCTTTATTGGGATATTTTCTTCAGAGTCAGCCATTGTTGCATCCAGGGATTTATCTGTTGATTCAGAATCACCATCCAGATTTATATGTCCCATATGTGAGGTTATGTCGGGGTCCGACCCATCTTCCTCTGGAAAGTACAGATCCTTCTTCGTATTATAATCCATTGGAAACACCATCATACATGGTGCAGAGGGTACTTCTTCAATGTATTCTTCTCGTATAGGAGTACTTGGTGTTACCGAGATGACCCGACATACTTCTGTTGTAAGAGAATTCTCATCATCTTCTTCAGCTTCATCTATTTTAAGCTCTGCCATGATGTCGGCGAGCCTAATAGGTCGCCTCACAGTCTGGTAGTATTCATCCAGATTGTCAATAACCCTTTGAGTTGTAGTTATCTTCTCCTTGGGCTTCTTCAACTTGGTCTTCTTCTTGGATGATTTCATCTTTCCAGTCTTTGAAGAACCAGCTTGGTTGGGAAATTATTTTGAAGTAGAAGCTCGTGTCACATGTAGAGCTTTCAAATTTAATACTAGCTCCGTAGAAGATTTCCACTTCACCCCCGGAACTCCTTCGAGCTGTTTCGACATTTTCATAGTTTTCTTAGAGACCGCAGTCTCCCATTGTTCTTCTTGAGCTGGCTTCTTTTCATTTCTTCTTTCTTCAGTCGGGGGTACGGAAGAGGACGTGACCACCCGAGTTGATTCTTTTCTGGTATTGGTCAACACATTATATGATAATGTGATCTCTCCCTTCCGGTATTTTTTTTTCGAGCCAATCCTTAAAAACATAATAATCTTCAATAGGATGGTTGACTACCCGATGGTATGGGCAATAATTTGGGTTGTTCGTATGTTTCGACTCCTCGGGCCTCTTGGATTCTGGCAGTTCTAAGCCCTGCTTCACTGCTTGTTGAAACAACTTGGCGACGCTCTCTCTTTTAAATGAATATTATTTATTCATCTTGTCTTTGAGAGATGGGAACATTCTATCACCAGTTCCTATTGCCTGTTTCGGACGTTCTTCTCTGACTTGGAATGTACGTGGCCTATCATTTCCCCCTAGTATGAGCCTTGGTTGGGGGTTAGAGTTGTAGGCCTGCTTGGGCTTTTCCTCATACTGCATTGGTTGCTTGCCCTTATCTACATTATAAATCACATGCTTTTCTTTATTGGTTATGAAGAAGAATGTAGAGTCAGCTTCACCCCTTCTAGCACCTGGGGCCTTAGCCTTTTTGGGCTTATCAGAGTGATTTTCTGATCTGAACAAGATCAGTTTCTCAAACTTGGCCATTCTGCCTAGCAAGTCTTGAAATATGTTGATTGTAGCCATGCACAGGAAGGGTTGCATCTTGTCATCAATGTTTCCCATTAACAACTGTACGGCATGCTCTTCTTCAAGTTGCTGCTCACATTTCATACTTAAGTTGCGCCAACGAGTGATGTATTTAGTCACTGATTCCTTTTTCTTTTATCCAGAGCAAGGTTAGCGATCGTTAGTTTCTCCGTTGCGCTAGCAAACTTCTTCACGAACATAGATTCTAATTATGCAAAGGTCTTCACAGAATCGTTTGATAGTTCAGCATACCATTCAAATGTAGTTGCTGCCAAACTGCTAACGAACTGTCGGAAGAGTAGGGCGTCATTGCCTCCCGTGTTCCCGCAGGTGGCTTTAAACTGTGCCAGGTGCTGCCTGGAGTTGTTATTACCGTTGAAAGTGTTGAACTTTGGGACCGAATATCCTTTCGGATACGACACTTGGTCATATTCAGCAAGATACGGACGACCCTTGCCCATTAACTTTTCTGCTTGATCAACGACTATAGTAGCCTTGATCTTTTCTGTGATAATCCCTTCGAACTGTGCAGTAGTCACTAGTTCAGAATTACTTGCAACATTTTGTGGGGTGGGCTGGCGGACAATATTATGGCCTCGTGACTACTTTCAGGAATACCTCATATTCCTGAGACCTGAGGCATTTGGAAGTTTGGAGGATCGGCATGAGGATCAGGCATAGTAGCAACAGCGGCAGTTCTTTGCATCATCTGCATCATTGCCCCCATCTGAGCCATCATCTCAGTCATCTTCTCATTCAACTGAGAGATTTCCCTGTCTTTGACTCTCATTTGTCGTCTCATCTGCCTTCTTATGTTGGCGAGTGACATTTTCATCATCAAGGGGGTTTTCTTTCACTTCCTCTGCTTCTTCTTCTTCTTGAGAATGACCACCTCTGCCGCTGGTGGATCCCTCTCTACAATGACGATGATATACTTGCCTGGGTGGCGGTTGCCAACGCTCTTCATCTTCATCATCATCATAATTGGCGCCATCATTGATGCTTATATGTGTCACCATATAGACCACTTTCATATCCAAGGCGTTATTTATTTTTTGTATTTCTTATTCTAAATTTTCTTCCATAAATTGAACAATATTTTTTTCAATATTTTCATCGCCTTCAAGGAATTCTTCTTCTTCAATGTTGTCTCTCCCTTCCATATTTCCTTCTTCTTCTAGTACTCGGATCTCCGAGCGGCGACGCCACTGGATTTCCGGTTCTTGGTTAGGCAAGGGGACTTCTTCAACCAGTGGACTGCGGTCAAAGTTGGTTTCTTCTTTTGGAGGGGATAACAAGCGACGGGATCCCCTGGAGGATTCTCTAAGGTGTCTACCGTTTGGAGATTGTATCGGCATCTCTCCCAGCCCAAATAATCTATTCTGAGTCATAACCTGTATTTGAAATCATAAAATAAGAAGTAATTCCTAGTATTGGCTTAGTGTTATTTGTACTAATTCCTGGTCCCCCATTGTATTTATAAATATACTTCAATAATTGAATGGGCCTAGAGTATAATATTATTCTTATAATGAATCTGTGTTAGTCTCTCATTGCTGGTGTATCCCAGCATTTATCCTAATAATTCTGTACCAATTATCCCTTCCTAGTTGTAATAAGTTAATTATTAGTCTTAGTATCGGCTTAGCAATCGCTCTATCATGGTACTAATCATGGGTTACCGGATGTAGTTAGTAATTCTTATCCCGCCCTAATTGGCTTTACCGGGTCTACTAGAATAAATTATGGTATCAGTGCTGGTAAGTAGCGTAAGAATATTGTCCAATTAGTAAGTGCCCGTCCTAGGTATTTATAATCAGAGTTGAGTAACTTGCTGGTGCTCGTAAGCACCGACAATACAATGGAGTTGAAGGATAGCTCAACCTGAGTATTGAATACCATCTAATCCTATCGGCCTGATGGAGTTATTGCCTTCCTGGGTGTGAAATCATTTGTTATCTTGTCTTGCATTAACTTGTTCTGTATCTTATTCCTTGTCCGGTATTACTGATCTATTGAAGTTATAAGTGGGTAATTGGCATTTGATTGTGATAAGTATTGAAGATATGTATAATGCCTTGAGTATTGGAGTAGGACCAATTTTTGACGTTCTTTGTAGATGGTGGCGGATCTCCGGGAAGCCGTACCGGATGTCACGTCCAGATCAGTTCTTCTTTCTTTTCTTTTTTCTCTACGAGGTCTTGGCCTCCAGATTTGCTTTCCTTTCCGCCGGGACCTTTCGGCGGCGGATCCCTGAATATATGGTTCAAGTGTCACTCCCTGATGTTCTTCGCGCAGGGTATACTTTCTTTCCTTTCTCTCCACCATGATAAATAGGCGTTCTCTTGGCGGAGTTCTCCTGGAACTTCTTCTTTTTCAGCCCTTTTTCCTTCACGGTCTTCAAAACTCTGTACACGCGGGCTGATAAGGTCTCAGGTTCATTTCTCCTTGGAGGGGATGGGACCTCATGTCATTGCTTCCAGAAGGACTTTTTTAGCTCACCAGTGAAGCTATTTCTCTTAACCCATTTCAGATTTGCAAACCCATTCCGGAGTGGAATGGTAGCTTCAGACTCTTTGGGAAGGAAGGTTTTGAAGAGTGGACCGGCACCAGTTGCTGCTGAGCTCGGAGTTTAGCATTTATCTTTCTTCTCTGTCTCCTTGTAGGCCTTCCTCCAGATGAGGAGGCCTCAGCATCGTACTTTCCAGGTGCAGATAACTTGGTTGACAGAGTAGTGGTGTTGACAGTCACCACGGAAACTCTTCCACCATTCATAATTCTTCTGGTGGCTGGGGTTTCAAGCTGCGACAGCATCTCAAACCCAGAAATCATACCACAAGGATTTTAAGCAGTAGGTCGCGGCGCTAGCAGATGCGCATGACGGATAGGAGTTTCAGTAGTTCTTGCAACAACAACAGGAAAATCAATACTACCAAACTGGATGATAGCTCAAGTATTTTCAGTCTCAATAAAAACATTTGCTAGCTGAATCCTGGCTCCTCGTCCTAGTTGAACGGTCATCAGGGTGTTCTGTAAATCCATCTGCATAAATGAAAGGTTAGGGTTAGTAATCAGAATCTGATACATTACCCCACACTTTTAAAATGCAGAGACTTGTGCAGAACACAAAAACAAAAGCAGATAACATTAGCGAGCAATTCAAATAATATAAATCTAAAATACTGCTAAATATGTTATCTCAATGAAATTTTTTTTGAACGATCATTCTTTAGAATAATTTTTTTGAATGATCATTTTGAAAGAGTTCTGTGTTTTAAGCTCAAATTGATTTTTTGCTACTACTATAGCTCTGAGATGACTAGACAAAGATGGAAAGAGAAACCAATCCCCAGCAGAGTCGCCAGAAATCTGTGGGCTCCAAAAATTTGACCCCAGCCTCCCCGCCGCGCTGTTACTTTGCTTTTTCTTTTGCGAGGGAGTTTTAACACATTAGTTCCGGGATAAATTTTGGAAGGCAGATGGGTTTGTAGATAAGACACTATCCAGAGATTTCGCCTCATTTTGCGAGGATTTTATGATATGAGTTCTGGTTTCCTGTAGGCGTAAGCCCCTATAGTTAATTACCCCTCCCTATAGCGAGAGAGAACTTTCGATTAAGGCTAGTTGTCGATCAAATACGTCGAGAATACGTGTTATCTGACATATAGTAGCAGCATGGATATTGAGATTTGAGGTGTTTAGAGGTTTGGAAATTTGGGAATTTGAATGATTGATATTTAAAAATGGAAATTTCACCATCTTGCACTTAAAGCGGATGGTGGGGGAATGGATGATAGACCCGATCAAGATCCCATGATTCCGTCGTCCGGGCCATCTTGGTCCCTGGTCTACTTAGTCAGAGGAGGTAGTCGACCCAACCTGATAGAAGGATCCTTGTCGGCAGCCATGGGTTGCTTCGTGCAAGGGGGCCTTGTAGACCTGGGGTAAATATTTGTCTAAGGAGACAAATTTGAATCCACCTTAGCTAACAGAGGGCTTTGTGCCCTATCGATCATATCCTATTGATTCATATCTCAAGGATTTGATGCCACTGAGGAGCTTTTTAGCTCTGGTCATAACCGGTATTTCGTGGTGCCATTTAGCGGCAAAACCACTCGGTTCAGAGGGCCTCAGGTCATAACCTTGTCGACTCTGTCAACTGGTCGACAGAGGATCAGGTTTCATGGGTTTTATGCTTTTATTAGTGATTTCTCTTGATTATAGGCCTTGAAGGCTTAATATGAATGTATTAAAACAAATACACTGGTCACCACAACCGTGTATTTGTTTGAAGGTTCGAACCTGTCGATTCATATTGATCCGTATTGAAGGATCGGGTTCGAACAAGAATTTCCTTATTGACCCGCGCAACATCCCTAGACATCACATGAGTACCAAATAACATGTTCGCCGGGGCCCATGCGGGTGTTTGAGGGCATTTTATAGTTGAATCCTGTCAACTCCTTTTATCTATTTAGAAGGATCGGGTTCAAATTTAATAACCCGTGCAGCATCCCTAGACGTCACGTGTGTATCAATAACACGCTCGTCGGGGCCCATGCGGGTTTCAGATTATATTTACCCCTTGTGTACCTATGTGCATACAAACTACGGTGCACTTGCAGGGATATTCTAAAAATATTTGTAAACGCCTTCTGTCCGCTTGCATAGAAGTTGCGGATCCGGTGGCGTGACGTAGCAGCTTCTGAATATAATTGTTTGCTGCTTCATACAGGTAGACTGTAGTGCACGACTGTTGCTTTCTGCAGGTGGATCATAGTGCACTAACGAATCTCCTGCTTTTGATCGTAGATGCTTGTAGATGGATCACTATGTGCATGATGAACCTTTTACAGTCACTTGTGGGTACACTATAATTCCTTCTAACATCTATGATCTTTCATTAGTGTTTGTATATAGATGTAGTAAAAGCTATCATACTTTCTTGCATGAAGATCAAGCTCTTTCTCCCATGACCTTCTTTACTTAAAGATCGCATTATACTTGCAACATGTATGATAAACTTTGGATCATCCGTGGTAATGCTTGGTTACGAACCCACTATCATGTGTACCAATTTCTTTTATTTGCAAGAGGACAATCATATTTGCTCATATGATTGATATACACATCAACTTTCATTATCTTTATATGGTTCATAAGATGTTCTTTTGGATGCATTTGAATGATTATAACTTTTGACATCTTCATTTAGATCTTCTGCTCGTCGCTTCAAGGTTGAATTCAATTCCTGGTTTATTATTGATTGATTCTTCCAAGTAAATTATGTTTGGAACTTTGTTTAGCAACAATCTCTTGCTTGTAGGAGATTTAGATACCTGCTAGGTATTTGATTTGCTGGTTGTGAAAGCATCTTGGCTTTTAGTAGATTGTAGGGATGCCTTAATATATGCTTATATATGAGTGTTGTTCATTCCCATTTAAGATTTGATTTGATTGAATGTTCGAGCCACCATATCACATTCAAATCCAAGCTCCCTTGTAGTTCATTTGAGTTTGATCTTTTTCTTTGATGTATCTTCTTCGAGTTGGATCGTTGTTGGTGATAGAGATGGAGTTTCCTTCTATAAGACTCGAGTTCTATTTTTTTTGTATGTGTTTGAGTCCAAATTCCATTCATGCATGAGTTCAAAACTCAGTACGAGTCTTCTACATTCATTTAAGTTCTTTGTGCCATAGTTTGCCTTGAATTCTCATGGATAATCTATTTCAAACTGAGCATAGTTTATTATTAAAATCCACTTGATATTGCATGGTTTAAGTTCAATATCTTCAAGTTACCATGCAATTAGCTAAGTCTCACTAATTTATTTAAAATTGAGTTAGGTCTATGCTCAATTCAAGTTTGAATTAGTGTTTAATTTGTCTTCTTTGAGTTCAAAATCTAGTTAAAGTTGAGTTCACAATTGATTTGAGTCATGTTCTAAGTCCTCTGCAGTCCGAGTCTTGTTCAAGTTTAATGTCCACCACACTTAACTTTTTTGAATTTGAGTCTGAATTATTCAAGTCTAAATTAAGAATTCTTGTACCAAGCTCATATTCATTTGAGCTCAAATTTGAGTTCATTTTGTTTAAGTTTGGATTTGAATTCATTGCATATTTGGGTTCAAATTCGATGTCAAAGTCCTCTGTAGTCTTATTCGGTTCAAGTTCTTTGCACCAAGTTCATTTTGTTCAAACAAGTCCAAGTTCAAGCTCATTTTTTTTGTTTAAGTCCTTGGATCTTCGATCCAAATTTCGGCAGCCTCCCGGCGTTTCCCCTATTTAGGAGAAAAATCAATAGGCAACCTTCCCATCGACGCTACGTGAGCGCTTCAGGTATGTGTCAAAAGACGCCGCGATTGCAAATTTATTTTAAAATCCCCGCCCGCTAAGTGCGCGTTTAAGGATTTGGAGCACAAATTAAAAAAAAAACACAGATTTCCCCCCTTTGCACTACGTGAGCGTTCGGGGTACTTATTATTAAATATATATGTATATATTTATATTTTTTTATCCCCATCGCCGCAAGCGCCGCACCGGTTTCCCTCCCTACAACGCTACGTGAGCGCGTAGGGGGTTTGCCGGCTCGTTGCTAGCGTTGAAGGAGAATTCTTATGTCGCCGCAAGCGCCGCGTCGGTTTTCCCCCCTACAACGCTACGTGAGCACATAGGGGGTTTTCCAGCAGTTGCAAGCCACGAGAAAAGAATCTTTTTTTAGATTAATTATAATTAAAATAATTAATTATTATTAATGATAATTATTTATCATTAATTATAATTAATAAAAATTATTTATAATTAATTTTAACTAACTAGGTGAGGAGTTTGACTAGGAGCTTGGGTAGAGAAGAGGAGATGGAGGGAATTAGCCTATGGCAGGTTAGGGAGAACTACTCTCTCTCTCTCTCTCTCTCTCTCTCTCTCCCTCTCTCTCCGGATTGAGCAGGGAAGGTGGAAGGTCCGACCAGCTGTAGATGTCGGCACAGATTTTGGGTTTGGACTGGAGCAGGGTGGAGGAGTTCAGGATTTTGGTTTGATTCTTGTGGTCGGCTAGAGCAGAGAAGATCGTGGAGGTTGGGGCTTCTGATCGGGAAGAAGGGGGAATCGGGTAGAGACGAAGGGAGGAGACGGGATCTGGGAAGCTGCGAGAGTCGTTGCGTGGGAAAGCCGAGAGCCAACGCCTTGGCTTCGTTCGGTATTTAACGACATTTGCGGTCGTTGAATCGAGGCAGGTTCACGGGAATAGCGGAGGACTTGACGAGAGCGGCGCCGATTTCAGCGGGACTTTTGCAAGATTTTGGCAGAAATCGTGGATCCATCGGACATGAGGTATATACGCTAGATTTGGCTTCTTTCATTCTTTGTGTGATTTCTACAGAGGTTAACACTATGACTCACCAAGACTTACTCGACAAACCGGGATAAGAACTTGCTCTGATACCAAATTTGATGCAAGAAAAAATTTGGGAGAGGGCCCCAAATTTTTGCTAACAAAAGATTACTCTTGCTAGATAAAAGAAAGACTCAAATATATCCAAAAAGAGACACTTTTTATAATATAAAGATGCTTACGAACTTTGACTAGACAAAACAAACTTATATAATATAAAAGACGCTTACAAGACACTTACAAACTTTTTAAAACCTTAAACACCTAAAACTTCATTTCATCCATTGAGAAGAAGGATACAAGTAGGGTGGATAATTGCGGATAGAAGAAGAGGATAAGAAGTCCGAGACGAAGGGAGGATAAGCTCGCAAGCTTTCCTAGAGGAGAAGAGAAGCACGGAACAAGCTCACAAGCTTTTCCAAAGAAGGAAGAAAAAACCTCTCAGGTTTTTAGTTACAAAAATACCATTATAACATCTCTTTTTAAGCCTCAAAACATCTCCTATTTATAGAAGAAAAGGGCATCCATACAGCCACCTAAATTAAGGAATATGGAAGAATAAAATACACCAAATAGAAGGCCAAAAGGCAACAAATCTGCTGCATGAAAATTGCACAGAAAACAGAGAAAATCCCAAGAAATTTCCCCCCCAAACTGCCACCAAACAGCAGCCCCCATACGGTACAGGAAACAGAGAAGAGAAGCCACGGAAACCAAGCAGCCAACCACGGGAACCAAGCAGCCATCCATGGGAACCAAAGGGCCAAGGCACAGGAAACAGCTAGCCAGCCACGGGAACCAAAAAGCCATCCATGGGAACCAAAGGGCCAAGGCACGGGAACCAGCCAACACAGGAAACCAAGAAGACACAGAGGAAACCGAGAGGAAATATAGGAAGAGAAAGGGCTAAGTTCCACCATAATGAGCTACCTTTTTAATTCAGTAAATGAACTAAAAAAACAGCTCATAATGAGCTAAATTTCAGCTCAAAATATTAATGAGCTAGCAAACCCAAGAGCAGTCAAAACCAAAATTTAGGATTTGATTTGACCCCCCTTGCCTACATCAAAAGAAGTATCAATAGCCAACTCCTTATTCTTCTCCACAGCAGCTTCACCGTTGCCTCCCAACTTCTCCTTACCACATGAGTTGATTAAGTGACCAAATTTTTCCACATTTGTAACAAAATGAGGAGATCTTCTCATGCTTATCATTTTGAAAAAACCTTCCATTTAAACCTCCACCCAAACACCCAATGGGAGTTGCTTATCTAGCTCCACCCGCACACAAACTCTAGCAAACTCTCTTCTACTCCATTGTAACATATTACCATTTATCAATAAAGGTATTCCAATTAAAGAAAAAATTCTAGCTACATTGACTTCATCCCAACAATAAAGAGGAAGATTGGACATCCTAACCCAAACCAGAGAGCTCAAGCCTTTTAATGATGAAGGAGAGAAATCTGAACTCCATTTATCCATACCAACAATGTGACAATTAACAAACCAAGGGCTTCCCGACAGAATATTCTCCATTGCATCCTTTGAAAAAAAAGGAACATAACACCCATCCCAATCCAAGAGAAGTCAAATGTAATTTACCAAACTGACTCCACTGTCAACGTAGCTCTTCAACGATCATATGAACTTGAATACTTTTCCCAAATACCTTCACCACAATAGAGAATTATAATCGGTCAGAATTAGACTTCACATTAGGTTCATAAAGCTTCACAGTAGTCCCGTCTTCCGTCAAAAAAGGCTCATCCTTAGACAGATCGACCTTTATGTAAGGTCGCCTATTCCACGGGTTAGTAGCATCATTACCATTCAAACTTATATTAGTCTTCACTCCTTGGCCCTCAGCAACCAAAGAATTAACTTGAGCAATCCCACAAACAACTGATGGATCATCCGCATTAGTTTGAATTGAAGTGACTACCTTCGAGATAGGAACCGCTTTTGCTACAACATTACCAAACCTATTGACAAAAAGTCTCATACCAACTGAAGATGAAGCTTCAAAACCACTTGATTTGCTAATAATTGCAGGTCGAGAAGTTTCCGTTCCCACATTTTCTTCAATCTCCTTGCCTTTGCCAATTACAGGTTTGGGTGAAATCGATTTAACGAAAGTTGGTTCTTTGATAACCAACTGAGCATTCTTAGGTGAAAAGTCTCGATCCAAAAGTGGACGAGAGCTGTGTTGTAGGTTCCGGCAGAAGAATCCCCGCCGGATAAGATTGCCAGATGCCCAGCCGGCATGCCCGAAAAAACTACCAATTCAAAATAAGGGACTGAAATTTGAAAATTTCTCTCTCTAAAATCCGTATGTTTCTCTCTCTAGCGCTACTTTGGGGAATATGTAATGATTAGATTCGCATTAACCCTCTTCTGACGTGTGCTATTTTTTACCTTTTTTCTCTCTGATGATTGCGTGCTAACTCTACCTTTTATAATTGTTTTTGATTTCCCTTATAAATTCTTTTTCTTCCTCTTGGTTTCATTGTATAGTCCATTTCAGTAATTTAGTCTGATTTTTTTGAAAAGTTTAAACTCAATTTTATTCAAGTATTCAATACAATGAAATGCTTTCTTAACTGGTTTATCTATTGTTATCTTCTACAATCAAGTGCATTTGGCGTTGCTAGGGCAAGGTAAAGCAAATTGTGGGTTCCACACTTCAGGATTCAGCTGAAAAGAATACTCTTATAACCAACTTTGAATCTGACAAGTCAGCAGCAGAGTTTGCAGATTTGTACAAGCAGGATGAACTAAGAGGCGGGCATGTAATAATGCTTGGTGCTGATGAAGCGAGCAAATATGGAGCCACAGAGGCCTTACATGCCTATCCTGGTAACACCCCACCCCCAATAATTCGTGTTAAGTACAATGTGTTTTGGATTAATTTCCCTTTTAGGGTTTGATAATATTATAAAAAATAAAGTTACGTTTAATGTAGCTTAAAGGCTATTTTATCGTAAGAAAATTAAAAGAAATATCTTGTTTAGTTATTTACATAGTCTTTTTTAAATGCTGTGGAAAACTTACTAATTAACAGCTGAGATTTTGGTTAAGCCATCTATAGTAAATGTTTTGCCGAATTTACAAGGTTTTGTCTGTGTTCCGCTGAGAGTGCACCTCATCAAGAAGATTAATCCTATAGATAAGCATAATACATCATTTAGTAAAAGGTTGCATAATGTAATGAAGGTATCATTTAATGAAGGATGTCTTTCTGTTTATAAGCAAAAACATAACGTCAAACTGCGTATGGAAGAGCACACATGTTTTTTTTTTTTAAGAGCACACAGGTTTAGGTAGAGTTGAGCTTTTGGGCAATTATTTGAGAGGCTAAATACCTTGGGATTTAGGAAAACATATCTGAGAGTCAAGTTATTCTTACATGGAAGTTGGTTTAAACAGGACGGATGAAGCATGCAGTAAATTTTTTTTTGCCTCAAGATAATATATTTGCACCTTTATGCATTTGAGCTGAACGTCATGGTCATGAATATCTCATCGGTTGTTATGAATCACTAAGTAATTCATTAGGTTAAATATTTGACATTGTATTTCATGAGAATGAGATTTTGATGAAATCTTCTTTATGTTTAGTTATATAGCTACCTAGGTCTAGGCTAGGTGGTGGTCGTGTCAGCGGTATAATCCAAATATCATTTTAATGGAAGGACCATCAAGCCCCTCACGCTGAGAAGGGAACTAAGTATTAATTATCACAACAACAACAACAACATCATCAAGCCTTATCCCACTACGTGGGGTCGGCTACATGAATCATTTCTCTATTGTGTCTTATTAAAAGTCAAATTCTCGTTTAAATCTAATAAATAAAGGTCATTCCTAATATTTTCTAGCCAAGTCTTTTTAGGTCTACCCCTACCTTTCTTAACATAAGTCAAATCTAATACCTCTACTCTCCTAACCGGGTCATCGGAAGGCCGCCGTTTTATGTGACCAAACCATCTAAGGCGACTCTCTCTAATCTTATCTTCTACTGGAACTGCTCCAACCTTTTCACGTATATGCTCATTCCGTATCCTATCTCTAAGGGTAAAGCCACTCAACCACCTGAGCAT
>NW_021318997.1:179001-184704 GCF_001605985.2 Dendrobium catenatum | reverse complement strand
TCTCTCTTTGCAACAACTTCGTTCTAATGACATTATATCCTGGTGGCACGTATCCAACAAGATTATTATTGTATGCATAGGTAAAGACATTCTTGTAATGTGGATTCCTTGCTAGGTTAAAAGGAAGTCCAGCTGAGTAAAACATTCTAGCTATTTCCCCATCTAGTTGTTCTCTCATTTGTAAATTAAATGCTTTCTCGAAAGCACTATCTACAACATATTTTCTTCTTTTTGGTTCAAATCCCTCCATCCGAAAAGGCCATTTATTTATAGTATTGTCATCACTTCTAATTCAAGAAGATGATGAAGGATATGAAGCATGAGTGCTTGGAAGTGGAATATGTTTTGGAAGTTCTTTTTTACTCATTTGCTCAACTTCATTGATTTTTCTTTGTAATTCAGTCATTTGTGATGAACTTATATTCGGGCAAACTTTAATTCCATGACCACTAATCTTCAACAAATGAGCTTTCACTCTATAATATGATCCTTTGTATGTTGCATTATAAAAATTGCATTTGAATGCAATATTGCTACCTCCTTATGACGTTTTACCTATTTTTATCACGTAACCCCACAGAGATTTGTTATCTTCAGTATTGGTCTCTGATGGACCATCAGTAGACCCAATTCCTACACAACTACAGCTCATTATCCTATGAAAGATTGACACAAATTAGTTCATATGAATTTGAAACTTGAACAAATTTAACTAGAAGTGTATATATGTTGCGCCTATGCCGGGGGTCCAAGGGGGCGCTACCCCCTGGCGGAACAAAAATTTTATTGTAAGAGTTGCTTTAAAGTTTTCTCTACCTTCTCCGTACTGAGCAATCCCGAGCAATACTGAGTAGTACCGAGTACCGAGTGGTACTGACTTCTAGTATCGAGTACCAAGTACCAAGCGAGTTTTCGAGCGATACCGAGCAGTACCGAGCAATACTGAGCGATACCGAATGGTACTCGGTACTGAGTTCTTGTACCGAGCCTAAGATTAAGAAAACGAAGAACGAAGAAAACGAACCTTTAATCCTCACGTCCCTTTACTGTTCGTGTTGTCGAGCCGCTCCGTCGACGAAGGATTCTGTCAGCTTTAATGCACGCGTCGTCGAGTCTCTTTGTCGACGAAGGACGATCCTGTTCGCTTCTATGCTCGCGTCGTCGAGCCGCTCCTTCGACTATAACGAAGAAGACGAACACCTATGCATAAACAAAAAACCTAGCTCGCCGAAATGTTTAAGCCGCATAAATGAATAGGGATATTGAGCGGACAGCCGAAATGAATAGGTCAAATTGCGGCTCTGTTTTATTTTTTTTAATAGGACACGCGTGTCCGATCAAATTTAAATAATATTTTAATTGGACACGACAAAGGCGTATCCGACACGTATCCGCGCCGTATCGGAGGTGTATCCGTATCTGACACATGTCCGATACAGCATGCCTCGTAAATAGGCGTATCCGTGCAACATAGGTTACACTATAGTTAAAACATCATTTTATTTATAAGCAAAAAAAGCATCATTTAGTAAAAAAATGGTTAATGGTGATGAAGGAATCATTTTATGAAGGATGTGTTTTTGTTTATAAGCAAAAATCATTACGTGAAACTGCATATGGAACAACACACAGGCTGGTTAGTTAGAGTTGAGCTTCTGGGCAATTATTTGATAGGCTACATTGTTTGCTTTGGAAAAATAATAAAAGGCACGAACCTAGCTCTCACAACCTTAAGGTTCCTTACTTTCCATGCGGTAGAATGGATTTAAAAATGAGCAGATTTCCCCAGAGAATAGTGTAAGGTTTTATTTAGATATGGATCCAACTTGCTATGAGCGCAAGCTCTCATAGTTAATTATCTCTTATAACACATTAGAATATCATTCTGGATTAACGATGAAATATATTTTGTTTGTGCAAGGAATGTAGAAATGTGCAACAGTATTTTAAGCTTAGTTATGAGGGGATGAAGGTGCGAACTAGGGCTTGGGACTGCAGTTGCAGGGGCTGCAGCTATAGGGGATACAATTGCAAGGGCTATAGCTCAACAGAGGCTTGTGACTTTGCCAAGAACTGGGCCATTGCCAGAAGCTAGGTTTAGATTAGGATTTTGGAGCCTTTCTTTCTATTTTTTGTTTTGGTAAGCTTTTTAGGAGTTTGAGTTTTAGTATAAGTTGTACAATGTCAATTTAGTGTGAACATTGTTTTGAATTATATTTTATTTAATTTTAATTTAATTGCATTAATTAATTATATAAATTCATTAAATGAATTTTTAACGGTAATTAAATTTTAATTTAAAATCAATTGCTTGGCTCATTAATTGTATTTTAAAATTGTTCATTTAATTTTTATTTAATTATTAATCAATTACATGAATTAATTAATTGAAAATTTAATTTAAATTAAAATTTACTTTTCTCAATTTATTAGTTTTAAATATTGAAGATATTTTAAAAATAATTTCATTGATTACTTTAATTTATTTATTAATTAAATTGGTTGATTGATTAAAAGATTTTAATATTCAGTTAAAGTTTAATTTTAAATTAAGATTTTGATTTCATTAAATTTTTTATTAATTGATAAAATTTCTCATCATAATTTTATTTACTTTAGAAATTTAAATTCAATTGATTTTGTTAATTAAGTGATTTTTAAATTAGTTAATTTTAAAAGATTTTCATTTTAGATTAAAGTTTGATTAAGAAGATTTAATTTTAAAGTTTTACATTTTGATTTTATTAAATGATATTTAATTTTGAAATTTGATTTATTCAACTGGTTTTATTTATTAAATTTTAGTTCTGTATCTTTTTTTTTGATTAAAAAGGGTTGATTATCTTATTTTAGATTCCACCTCAGTTACTTTAGTTAGATTCTTTATTTAATTTAGTTAATTCATTGATTAATCATTTAATTAACTTTTTTGTTTGTATTTTATTAATTAAAAATTATCGTTCTTAATCTATTTACTTATTTTAAATAAATTAAGTTGAAAGTTTTAATTAATTGATTAGTCATTTATGGATCTAATCAATTATGAATATGTTAATTAAAGATTGAAATTTGCAAGTCCAATAGCTTTTTGGCAAAAATTTGGTAGCTTTCTAGCGTCCCCTCCCCGTGGAACTATTATTACGTCCTTTGACCGAATGGGGTAAATCGTTTCGAACCTCAGGCATTCTATCAGCGATGGTTTTCGAATGGAGAATACGAAGATCTACGAGTTGAAATGCTGGAGAACTACGACCGAAATGTTGCAGATCTACGAAGGAAATGCTGGAGAACTCCGAAGGATTTGCTGGAAATCTGAAACAACGAAGTAAACAGTGACGAAGACAGGGATTCGAAACTCCGTAATAAAGTTTTTGAATGGCACTTCGAAGTGTTTCCATTTCTTTTTGCCATTTAAATTTTAACACGTGCGAAAACCTAAAACACAGCGGGTCGGGTCGGCGACTTTTCTTCATGCTACGTGGCGTTATAACATTGGTGGCCGAACGTAGAGGAGATTGAAATTTGCAAGTCCAATAGCTTTTTGGCAAAAATTTGGTAGCTTTCTAGCGTCCCCTCCCCGTGAGGGCAAGTTAGTGGAGGGCACTTACCCTTTTGGCTCGACTTATCTAGATTAACTCAGCTACGAGGATTTCGGGGGAATGAATCGACCACGGAAATAGTTTTTAAGTCTTCAATCCACTTGGCCGGATCAGATCGACGGCCGAGGGCTTTGGGAGACCGAATCAATCCCGGGACTTCAATTTGCCGCTTGAGATGTTTACTTACTTTATTTTAACAATAATAATAATAATTATAATTATATATATTAATTATAATAACAATTATTTTTTGATTCTTTATTAATACTAATAATTAATAATCTTTCATCTATCTTCTATTTAAAAAAAATCAAGAAGCAGAAAAATAATGGAGGCAGACGGTGCAGGAATAATCGGAAGAAGCCAACGGAAATAACCTTTGGGTCTTGATCATTGGAGAGAACATGCAAGTTGTACTATGAATTTGTTCATGCGTGGAGAGGCGGACTAATTATTAGGTGCGGAGTGCAGACGGGGAGAGCACCGTCTGCACAGACACAGAGTACCGAACGGTACCTAGTGGTACCGAGCGGTACCGAACGGTACCGAGCTGGATTTTATACTAGTGCAGACGGTGTGCACTCCGCACCTAATAATCTCTCGGAGAGGCGAGTTCGGACGTAGGGCTTGTCGTGGTTCGTTGGAGTTTGCTTGATTGCTACGGTCGAATACAAGTATTGTTGTTTGGTCGCGTGAGAAAAGCCAGCGATGGGCTCAGCTGGAGGCTTTAGTTGGCTTTCGAAGGTTTGGTCTGTTTGGAGGTATTACTTGATTCTTCCGCACAGAGGAAAGGGGTGGACGATGAGTTCCATGCTCTACAGGTGACATGCGACGGATGTAGTTGGTCGGCTTGGAGGTTCAATCTCGATGGAAGAAATCGATCGGTGTAGGTTAGTTCGATTGTTGATGTAGACGGCTTACATAACAGGGATAAGGAGGTTCGATTTTGTGACTTCTTGCGGGTAGAGCCGATGGAAGTTGTTGAATGCAAGAAAAGTCGCAAAATAAAGAATTCAAACCTCTTTGCAGCCTAAGCATCTAAGAGCATGAGTCCTTTCCCTTATTTTTTTTTGTATTACCACGGTAATTGTCTCATTTGGGTGTTCAAGAATGATGTACTGCTGTTTTCTTTTTCTGATCGTGGCAACGTGCTATATATATTTTTATTCATTTTCATAATTTTTTTTCAAATGCATATTGAAGTCTAAAGCTTGTTCAATGAACTGCCTTTTTGATTGATGCACATTTGATGTTAGCTTCTAGCGAACATATACTACACGCTGTCGTTATCGTTTCTCTTACAATGATATTATGACACATTTCTTTGACATTTCTCTATTTAAATTTCGCTTCAATCTTTAAAAAATCCGTTACTTTCAAATGTAATTTTCTTTAGAAATGTTAATATTGACATACAAAATCAGGTTATTGTATGGCATAATATTATTTCTCTTCTTATTTCTTCTTTATCTTGTTCACAATATTATGTTTGACTTTGAATACCAATAAACAAATAGTTTTGGTATTCTCTGAAGCTTATTACCTTTAAAGTTTACATAATAGATATCAAGACTGCTTTTATAGCTATTCAACAACTCAAAATATCAGGAAATGACCATACAAAGTAGCCCTTTCATATCTGATTCATTTTCAATAGCCGCAAGTGTGCTTCTAATGTAATCATTTAACAAAAATACTCTATCGGTGCTATTATATATAACTTTAATGTCCAGGACAACCATTCTATAAGGGGCTGTTTGGAAGGATCTAGGATTTCATAAATCCTCCAAATCTTGATTTGCGAAATCCTGGGGGGGTTAAATCCTGAAAATTGTTTGGTAGCATTCATGATAAATCCAGTCAAATTCTGTGTGACTGTTTGGCCATGCAAGTTAGGATTTAAGGCAGTTAAAAGAAAAACAGTTGGAAACATTCGGACTTCCTCCTCTCGCGCGAATAAGAAGTTAAATCCGCCGAATCGGTGGATTTGCGAAATTCGGCATTTATCGCAAAAGTGGTCTTTTTTCGTCAACCACGGCTTTCATTTGCCGTGAGATTTGAATTTGCATTTTTGATGCTATCAAGAATTTCTGTACTTTTTATT
>NW_021318997.1:104876-178901 GCF_001605985.2 Dendrobium catenatum | reverse complement strand
AAATTGCAACCTGAACAATTCATAGAATGGGTAGAAATAATGAATCAGTTTTTTGAATGGAAAGAAATTCCGGATAATCGAAAAGTTAAATTTGCAAGCTTGAAACTAACGAGACTTGCATTAACTTGGTGGAAAAACTTTCAAAATAATAGACTTAGAAGGGGAAAAGAAAAAGTCAAAAATTGGGAAAAAATGAAGCAGAAAATAAAAGGAAAATTCTTGCCAACTGATTATGCTCGAACAATATTTAAAAATCAACTCAAATTGCATCATATCATTAAAACTGACGAGGCTCATCGTATGACTTTAAAATTGGAAAAGCAACATCAAAGGGAAAAGGGTCACAATAAAATTGTGGAATGAAACATTTCAAGTAGCAAATTGAAGGAAGTTTCGGGGTTGATTCGGTCCCCCGAAGTCCTCAGCCATCAATCTGATTCGGTCGAGTTAATTGAAGGCTTGAAAACTATTTTTGGTGTCGATTAATTTCTCCGAAGTCCTCGCAGTTGATTTGATCTGACTTAATCGAGCTAAAAGGGCAAGTGCTCTCCCCTAACCTTCCGTCGCGGGGAGGGGATGTGGGTAGGCTATCGAAATTTTGTTACAAAGCTATTGGACTTGCAAATTTTGAGCCCTAATTAATCTATCAATAATTGATTAAAATTCTTAATCTAAAACTCTATCTTAATTGGTTTAACTAATTAATTAATTATGCAACCAATTAATTGACTTAATAATTGACTAACTAATTAATTGATCCAATAAACTCGAGTGATTTCTCAATTAATCGAAGTCATCGATTTGTCAGAGATTTGATCCATATATGACTAATAAATTAATTAATACTTTTAACTTAATTTATTTAGAACAGTTAAATAGATTGAGAATAAGAATATTTAATTAATAAAATACATACAATAAAAGTTAATTAAATGATTAATCAATGAATTAACTAAATTAAATAAACAATCTAACTAAAGTAACTCATGCCGAATATGAATTAAAAAAAATCTCCCTTTTTAATCATAAAAAAAGAGATAGAACTAAAATTTAACAAATAAATAAAGTCAATTGATTAAATTAAATTTTAAAATTATATAGCATTTACTAAAATCGTAATGTAAAACTTTAAAATTAAATATTTTAATCAAATTTTAATCTAAAATAGAAATTTTTTAATTAATTGAACTAATTAATTTTAAACTTAATTAACAAAATCAATTGAATTTAAATGTCCCACTTAAATAAAATTATGAAGAAAAATTTTATCAATTGATAAAAATTTTAATGAAATAAAAAACTTAAGTTAAAATTAAACTTTAACTTGAAATTAAAATTTTTTAATCAATCAACCAATTTAATTAAAATAATCAATGAAATAATTTTTAAAACATCTTCAACATTTAAAACTAACAAATTGAGGGAAGTAAATTTTAATTAAAATTCAACTTACAATTAATTAACTCATGTAATTGTTTAATAATAAAATCAAAATTAATTGAGCAAATTTAAAATATAATTACTGAGATGAGCAATTGGTTTTAAATTAAAACTTAATTTCAATTACAAAATTATTTTATTAATTCATATCATTAATTAGTACAATTAAATTAATATTAAATAAAATATAATTCAGAATAATGTTGACACTAAATTGATGCCGCGCAACTCTTAATAAAACTCAAATTCCTAAAAAGCAAACCAAAACTCAAAATAGAAAGAAAGGCTCCAAAATCTTAATTTAAACCCAACTTGTGACAAAGCCCCCGCTCTTAGCAAAGTTCCAAGCCCTTGGTGAGCTGCATTCCCTATAGTTGCAAACTGCATCTATTGTAATGGCTGACTACGAGCACCTGCAAACAAGCAGTCAAAAGACAACACATCATAAGTAAAATTAATGCTGAAAAGAGTAAGTTAGCTAGTGCAGGTAAGACAAAGTGCTGGAAAACGGGTAAAAGAGCAAACCACTGTGCTAAAGTAGAGCAACAAACTACTGTAGTAGGAAAAACTACGAGCACAAAATAACAAGACACTGACGCTAGTGTCGAAACCCTGAAATATGTAAAACCTTAAACCCCTAACCCAGACAACTTTCAATGAAAGCTGTAAGTTTGACTTTAGGGGAAATATTTAGGCAAAAATGACATAACCTCTAACCCCCGCTTAACAACCGACAACTTCTAATAGAAGCCTTAAGTCCAACCTCTAAGTGAAATGTTTAAGTAATTACATAACCTTAGACTCCTCACTTGAGCATCCTCGTCTATAAGGTTAGGTTTTAAGACCCATTATACGGGCCACTTAACTTACAGGGCTAGTTTGTAAGACCCGTCATCAGGAAACTTCTAAGGAAGTCATACGACATATCCAACTGAAAATCTCGGGCATCTTAGGGTATAGGGATAAGTTATAAGACCGCTATTCGGGCCACCTCTATTAAAGGCCGTAAGATCAACTATTAGGGTTATTTTCAACTGAAAGCCATAAGCCTCTATCCTAACCCAATCATATGAGCAACTCTTAAGCAGAGCCATAAGACCCAACCCAAATTAAACCAATTTAAAATTCACACCTCTACACTTCAGTTTACTCAGGATCCCAAAGAGGATGCAACCAATGGCTGCTAATCAAATTCCCTGGACACTATAATCAATGGTTGCTAGTGTTGATAGACTGAAACCCACAGTATAACCGGGACGACGGAACCATGAGATATGGATTGGGTGTACCTTCATCCCCCCATAACTAAGATTAAAACTATAAAACACTGTTTCACATTTCCACATTCCTTGCATAAACTAAATATATTTTATCCTTAATCTTGAATGCTCTTCTAATGCGTTAGGATGTGTAATTAGCTATGAGGGCTTGCGCTTAAAGGAAGTAGGACCCAAATCTAAATAAACTCTGACACTATTCTCAGGGAAAATCTGGTCAGTTTTAGATCCAATTTACCTTAGAGAAAATAAAGAACCTTAAGCTTGCGAGAGCGAGGTTCGCGCCTTTTATTATTTTTCCAGAGTGAACATAAATATTTTGGGTTCAGGAAAACATATCTTAGAGTCAAGTTATTCTTACATGGAAATTGGATTAAACATAAAGGAAAAAAGCATACATTTAAAAAGCTTTTTGTTCGCCTCAAGATAATGTTTTTGCAACTTTTTGCCTTTAAGTTGAACTCCATGGTCTTAAATATCTCATCAGATGCTATGAATCATAGAGTCAAGTTCCAATATAAATTTTCTGAATAGACCACCATTACACCAACATAGTGAATTGATCACTAAACTAAAAATAATTAAGTCGGTTTAATATTGGACATTGTATTGCATGGGAATAAGCTTGTAACTAAATCATTTTATGGTTAGTTATATAGCTACCTATGTCTAGGCTAGGTGATGGGAGTCGTGTTAGAAGGACAATCCAAATATCATTTTAATGAGAATCCAAATATCATTTTAATGGAAGGACCATCAAGCCCCTTAAGAGGAGAAGGCCACGAAGTATTAAATATCTCATTGCTAATAAAGCAAGTCAGCATCAACTTAAATTACATTTTATTCCATAGGAAGAGTATTTATAAAAGAACATAGCATTCTTTTTTAAAGGGGGCTCTTAATACATGTTGTGAGGATTCAAATGCATGTCTTGATTTTAATTCTTCTTTATCTGCTCCCATCATTTAATGGGCTGACTTCAGGATTGAGACATGTATTTGATTTTAATATGATTTCTATGAGAGAATCCACAAAAAAATGTGACAAGGAGAGTTTGTGGTTGGTTTCTTTAGCATGTTAGGGTTTCGGAGGAACAAAAAAAAAATATATCTTGGGATAGATGTAATTATTTATATCTCAAACATAGGTTTCATTTTTCCCTTCAAAATTAATTAAAAAGCTAATTTTCAAGTAATAACAGGCCTCGAAAGTTCAAAAAATTTTAGGGAAGCTATCATTAATTGGCTCAAATGGAAATTGTCCTAAAGTATTTTATAAAATTGATATTAGTGGAAACCACAAGGATTTTGAAGCGTTCCGTAAACATTGGCGGATGCTTATTATGTTTGAAATTATTTTATTTAATAATTATTTTTGTTAAGTATATTTAGGCTCTTTTGTTTCAAGAGTATGATTTAGTTTATTATTGATAGGGCTTGAAATTTGATTTAAAGGATAATTGGATCCTTAAAAAAAGTGGTTAATATTGTTTCTAGTCATCCTTTTGATTTTGATATTTAAATTTTCTGTCAACCTGAGAATACTTGCTTGCCTTACATGTATTCAAGGTTTTTTTTTTATTTGCTTTTATATAAAGAAGACTTATAGTTTTCTAAACTACTCTGCTGTTCTTGTTGTGTTCTAATCATCCTAATGATGCACCCATTTTGTGGATACACTAGATTGAGATCATCAATCCCATTTTCTTTGTGATACTTATGGTCATCAAAATTTAATTAAAGTTTTTTTTGGGCTCATTGTTTCAATAAAGTGGAATAATGCTATTTGTTGAAGCATGATGTATCGATGTTTTTTTTACTGCTTATTTTACTCAGTGTATATGTTTGTTTTAATTCCTAATAAATTCCCTCACTGATGGAATATTTTGGGCTATTTACGTATGGTTATTAGTTGTTCTTTATTTTATTATTTTGCTTGGAGGAGCTGCAACCTACAGGTGGCATGCAAGTTGGTGGTGGTATTAATTTGGAAAATGCTGTCCATTATCTAGAGGAAGGAGCTAGTCATGTCATTGTTACATCAGTAAGATTTTTTTTTTTTTTTTATAATTTTTTATTTATTCGATCAAGCATTATCATAAGGTGGTGCTCATTTAAAATAATGTTTTATGTTATTTTTATGCATTAAGCTTCTTCTTCTTTGAGTTTGATTCTTGGGTATAGTTTCATTATTTTTCGTTTTTTACCCCATTCCTCTTATAGGGTTAATCACATCAAGTATTTAAATCTGCTATATTTTTTATGACGCTGCAAGAGTTGCGTGATGAGGTTATATAACTTGTCACACTTGCCAAAAGAATGTTATAGACATTAATGGCCTTTATTGCAAGCATTGGACTTTGTTCATTTTAATTCTGCAATAGTGACGTCCCTCTTTTGCAGCATGTTTTCAGGGATGGAAAGGTTGTTCTCGAGCGGCTGAAGGAGTTTGTTCATATTGTTGGCAAGGACATGCTTGTCTTGGATCTTAGTTGCCGGAAAAAGGTACAAGAAAAATACATCATATATACACAAACACTCGCATTGTTAGTCATTACTGATTATTCATTCTTATACAAACAGATTTTGCATCCTCATCTTCCACTAGTGCATGTTTTATAATAAAGATTATTTCTTTGGTATTACTGGGTAATATACTGGTTGTAGTTGTCATTTAACTGTGGGCTCCGAAAATTCGGCCCCGGCCTCCGCCGGCACTGATGTGCTTTTTCTTTGGCGAGGGAAGTTTTAACGGAATTAAGTTCCGGGGTAAATTTTGGAAGGCAGATGGGTTTGTAGATAAGACACTACCCAGAGATTTTGCCCTCATTTTGCGAGGACTTTATGATCTGAGTTCTGGTTTCCTATAGGCGCAAGCCCCTATAGTTAATTACCCCTCCCAGTAACGAGAGAGAACTTTTGATTAAGGCTAGTCGTCATTCAGATACGTAGAGTATACGCGTTATCTGGCATACAGTAGTAACATAAGTATTTGAAATAGTTGGAGAATTTGAGAATTTGGATGATTGAGAGATTTGGAGATTTGATATTTAAAAATTTGAATTTGCACCATCTTGCACTTAAAGTTGATGGTGGGGGAATGAATGATAGACTCGATCAAGATCCCATGGTTTCGTCGTCCCGGGCCATCGTGGTCCCTGGTTTACTTAATCAGAGGAGGTAGTCGACCCAACCTGATAGAAGGATCCTTGTCGACAACCATGGATTGCTTCGTCCAAAGGGACCTTGTACACCTGGGATGGGATTTTCCTAAGGGGATAAATTTGAATTCACCTTAGCTAACAGAGGGCTTTGTGCCCTATCGATCATATCCTATTGATTCATATCTAAAGCATTTGATGCCAATAAAAAACGTATTGGCTCTGACCATAACCGATATTTCGTGGTGCCATTTGGCGGCAAAACCGCTGGTTAGAGGACACATACCACGTCCTTATTGGCAGGAGATTGTTTGAGAATATATGCTACTGATATTTTCGACTAGGCATTAACTCTATGCGAGCTGAAGTAAATTTTGAATTTGTCCACCCCAGCAAACTATTGCGGAGGGTAGATGGATTTTGCTTTAAGCATTTAGATGGTTAATTTCAATTTTAAATATTTGAAATTTTTGAGATATTGAAAAGTTTTGTGGAGTTTTTGAGTTTTGATAGGCATTTGGGCGGAGTTTGAAATATTTGAAATTAATCTCTCCGGTTGAGATAAACAGTCAACACGGCCATCATCGGGGTGTAAGGGATTATTTCTGTTTGTTGATTGAACCCTGTCGACCCTATCAACTTGCCGATAAGGGATCGGGTTTCGTAGGCTTTGTGCCTTTGTTTGTGAATTTTTTTTCTTAAGGCCTTGAAAGACTAATATAAATGTATAAAATAAATATTCGGGTCGACTTCATGACCGCATATTTATCCAATGGTTTGAACCCTGTCCACTCCTATTTAGCTGCTTAGGAGGATCGGGTTTTATAGACTTTATGCCTTTGTTAGTGAATTCTCTTGATTATAGGCCTTGAAGGCCTAATATGAATGTATTAAAATAAATACAACATTCGCCACAATCGTGTATTTATTTGAAGGTTCGAACCTCGTCGACTCCTATTGTTTCGTATAGGAGGATTGGATTCGCACTTGAATTCACTTGTCGACCCGCGCAACATCCCTAGGCGTCACGTGTGTACCAATAACACGCTCTTCGGGGCCCATGCGGGTTATGATTGTATTTACCCCTTTAGTGTACCTATGTGTATACAATCTACGGTGCACGTGCATGATATTTTGAAATATTTAGTTCTGCAAGTAATTGCTATTTGAATACACAACATTTCATTTGAGAATTTATTCACATCTTATGTCCGCTAGTACGAGTGTTGCGGATCCGGTGGCGAGTATCTGGATGTCACAAGACACATCATCGTCCTAAGTGTTTCTGATTGTACTTGTTTGTAGGGATGGGTCTTTTACGATCGAGTGCTAGTATTGCCATCTCAATCTACAAGCAAACTTGTAAGGATTGTTATAGAAGTCCACTGTATCTATCAACATCATCTGTTGTGTATCATATATTCAGGTATTGATGATTGTTGTTGTTTGTAGTTGCTTATTTTGATAATCATTTATCATCTGTATGCCTTGGAGTCTTTATTCATCAACAACCAATATCGCCCTCTCAATCTACAGCATAGCTATTATTTGCGTGGTGGGTCTTTGATTGTTGCATGTGGGTAGTAATCGTGAGCTTTGCAACTGTCTGTTGTTACTTACAAGTACAGTGCATTGACTTTGTAAGGACTGTTGCGGGAGTCTGCTGCATTCATCAGTATCATCAACTATGTATTTTGTCTCATGCGTTCATAAGTTTTGATAATTGAAATTTGTTTGTGATTGTTCAGATATTGTGAATGGGTTACTGTTCGTTCATTGCTTGTATGTATCGAGGTCCTATTCGCCATGAGTCCCCTGCAGTTTGCTTGTATTTGTTCGAATGCATTAGATTGTTATTTGGCATTTGAATTTAGATCTTGATTGTGCATTTTAGGATCTAGGTTCCACTTCTTGTAGTTCAGTTCAAGTCCAAGTTCCCTGTTGTTCGTATAAATCCTCTGCATATTTAGTTCAAGTTTTATGCATTCATGTCCAAGGATGGGTCGTCTGTATTGCTGCTCAAATGGGGTCTTTTTATTGTTCAAGCTTTGTGCACTTTAGTGAAAATTTTGGCAGCACCCTGGCATATCCCCAATTTGGGGAAAAATAAGGACCTTGGCCTTCCCACCACGCTACTCGAGTGCGTATGGTAGTTGTCCTCTAGACACCGCATCCGTGCATCTTTTCATCCCACCATGCTACAAGAGCGTGTATCGGGCCTTCAACAGTACTAATACGAGAACACCAGTGACTTCCCCTCCACGCTAGAAGAGAGTGTATAGGGCTTAACCACCTCGCCGTATGCGTCGCACCGGGCTCCCTCCTACCGCGCTACAATAGTGCGTATAGGTTGTTCTTCAGTCCGCCATAAATCGAAAATGGGATTTTAGAACATTATACCTTTCGTAGAAGTGTCGGCGGCACAAATGTCGAGGTCGAAGACAGTCCCCACCACGCTACAAGAGCATGTATAGGGCTTACCCACCTCATTGCACCTGTTGCACTGGGTTTTACCCTACCGTGCTATAAGAGCGCGTATAGGGGGTCCACCAGCGCGTCAGGCGCATCGAGGGCGGGATTTGAAACATTATACCTTGTAGGAGTCGTTGGCGACTGTCGGCGGTGTCGACTCGTGGACCGAGGGAAGAGGGTCCTTTTCCTTTATTTATTTAAACATTAATTATAATTAATTATAAACTATAATTTTTTTAATTAATTATGTTATTTATTATTAATTAAAATAATTAATTATTATTATAATTAATTAAACTAATTAACATCATTGGAGGAGGGAAAGAAGTTACCTTCACAGTGAGCGAATTCCTGTTCTTGCTTTCGATTAAATTGTCTTAACTTTCGATCCCGTGGGAAGGGAGAAAGTTACCGTCGCAGCAAGCGAGATCTTGTTTGGGCTTTCGATCAAACTCCAAGGAAATGTCGTCGAAGGCACGAAGTCGATCAACAACGAGGTAGCCGAAGAAGCGCACCAGCGAGAGAAGGAAGTGCCGAGAGCCTCGTATCCTCCGATATTTAACGACGCGAGGCAAATCTACGCAATCAAGGCGAATGTGGAAGAGGCAGCGTCGAATCGTGGGTAGATGATGGCGTAGGGTATTTGACTTTGTGAGATTTTGGGGTGGGAGCCGGCATTACAGGTACAAATGAAATAAATAAATATATATATATATCCTGAGGTTCTGATTCCTTTTGCCTAGCGCTCTGAGTAGCGAACTTGATGAAGGATTATTTGATTTATCTTTACTGACTTGTCAGAAGATTTGTACGCCTTATGCCATTTGCTTCTAGCTTTGGCGGGTTTGATGAAGGGGTTGACGTGCCATGCCGGTGACTTAAACCATTTAGGTTTGTACTAGGTCGGTGGCAAGGAGTCATCGGTCCAGAGCTTTGTGCGTAACGGACCTGTTGATAACGAATTCTTTTAGTTCAGCCTAAAGCTTTGCGTGAACTTTAGGATATTTTTTTCGGTCATTTACTTTGTGCTTTGACGGACTTGTCGAAGAAGAATTTCTTCGATCCTTGCTTTGTGCTTTGCGGATTTGTTGAAAGATTTGTAGGTTTTGGATTCAGTTGATAGTACCGAATATGGGTAGTATCTCGATCTGAGAAAATTTTAATTTGAGTCACTTGAGTTCATCAGATCGGGAGAGCTAGGATTTGACAGTTTTTCGTCCTCTGGTTGCTGAGATGGGGGTTACTCTACTACGGCCATTCTTATGGCTTGTTGAGTAGATAGAGCTGCCAGCGATTCGATCATATTTAAGCTTGTTGGAACCTTTACACCCATTCAGGTTACAGATTGGAGCTATGGGAATTACGCTCCCCAATATTGATTTTACTGAAGTTGGTAGATTTGGTATCATCTTTTGTGGTTGAAGATTTTGGAGCCTACGAGCATTCGATAGTTGTTAGTGACTCCTTCCACTAGAACTTTGATTCTCCAATCATTTGGGAGAATTCGTTGGACTACGATCACTTGAACTGGTTGAGTCAAATTGGCCTTCGTACTTTCTACAGTCCTTACTGACGGGTTGACGAAGTGGTGGTTCCGCTACTACGGTCATTCTTATAGCTTATTGAGTAGACAGAGTTGTTAGCGATCCGGCCATATTTGGGCATGTTGGATCCGGCTTTTTACACCCATTTGATACTTAAGCTTCAGGATGTTGAAAGACTTTAAGCTGTTCTGGCCCAATTTGTTGGAGTGTGTAGTCACAAGTCTCTTTCATGACTTTTAAATCTTCTTAAATTGGAGAAAGTGATGTCCTAAACTTTTTGAAGACCACCTACACGTACTTTGAGAAAGAAGTCTTTGTATTCTTTAGCATAAAAGAACTTTTTAATTGATAATTTAAAATATTTATTTTGGAGATCTCGGCACGCAGCGTGATGTCGACCCAAATTATTATTTAAAATGCCTCCTATCTCGCAGAAGATTTTAAAATATTTAAAATGCCCCTGGAACGAATTTATAATTTTAAGATTTTAAGTATTTATTTGTCAATCTCGGCGCATAGCACAATGTCGACACCGAATAAATACTTAAAATGCTCCCAGCTTGATAGAGAATTTTTGAAATACATTCTCTTAAACAGAACGTTAAAATATGAAATGTATTCGTTAATAAACATATACGAAAATATAACGTATTAAATATAACATTTTTTTTCTGTTGACAATTTCATGCGTAGTATTTCTTCAGGTATCGGCCATTGATTGGCGGCAAGGGCCTCTAATCATTCAGATCGATGAGTTGATAAGCTCCTTCCAGGTACATCTTTTCGATGATGAAATGTCCTTCCCAGTTGGATACGAATTTGCTACCAATTTTTTATGTGGGATGATTGACCTTATTTGCACCAGGACCAATTCTCTTTCTTGAAATGATCAAGGACGCATCATTCGATCAAAAGATTTTGTCATCCTTGCTCGGTAAATCTTCAGATTCTGTTGGGCTTGCAACATGACTTCATCGAGTGCATCAAGTTTCTCCATCCTTAACTGAGCATTTTGTTCCTGAGTTAGCTCATTATGGATAGCGACTCGAAGAGATGGAAGTTCAACTTTAAATGGCAACACTGTTTCAACTCCAAACACTAAAGAGTAAGGAGTGACTTTGGTTGGCATTTTGTAAGTTGTACGATAGGCCCATAACGCCTCTGTTGTTTTCGTATGCCACTCTCTTTTATTCTTTAGCAATTTTACCAGTGTTTTGTTGAAGCCTTCTACGAGGTCATGCTCTTGGATAGTATATAGACGAGTAATGTCAATCGATCTTATGCCGATCAATGAACTTATAAAATTTTGTACTCTTGAATGCAGTACCGTTGTCTGAGATTATGCGACGCGGATGTGACCTCTAAATGGTGCTACTTTTGCCCACTTGGTGATGTAGTCGGTCGCTGCCAAGATGAAACGGTATCCTGCTGATAACGACGGATCTATCGGCCCGATAACATCAGTACTCCAGCATTCAAATAGCCAGGATGCTATTATAAGGTGCAATGGATTTGGCGGTTGATGTATAATATTACTGTGGATTTGACATTCGTGACACCTCTTAGCATGATCGATGCAATACTTTACTATTCTTCATAAATAGTAGCCCATTCTTTTGATTTTAACAGCCATCTTGGGACCTGATTGGTGCGCTCCACATAGCCCTTCATGAACTTCTGCTACCACTTTATCAGATTCTCGGATCCCTAGGCACCTTAGCCACATTTGATTAAAAGCTCGTTTGTATAACGTGTTGTTGACAAATGCGTATCGTAGTGCCTTTTTTTGATTTGAGTAGCTAATGATTTATCTGTTGATAATCTATTTTCTTTGAAGTAGTCAATGAAAGGCTGCCTCCATGCATCTTCTTCTTCGACATCTAGGCAATTTTATCATGATTCTGAAACTTGACTAGCTTTGCACCTTTTCTTAGGAGCTTGCTATTCTTCAGACTGATCTTCAAAATCAACTGGTTGGGGAGATTGAGGATCAACCGGAGTTGCATGCTGCCTGCTTGAACTTGATATTCCTTATACCTATGGGAGTTGTAATAAGGCTGGCTCTAAGACCCGACGAATGTGCACTATAATTGTTATAGGTTATTCATCATCCATATTCGCCATTTTCTTATATCTATGGGAGTTGTAATAAGCTTTGCTGTTTTGACCTCGGGAAACTTGAGCTAATTTGACAATTGGAATTTGTTTCATAAGCTCAAGTACCCACCGATGATAACATGCCAATTCTAACTTGGTGATTTTGTAGACTCCTAATACTTGATTTATAGCAAGTTGAGAATCAGCAAAGATTTGAAGATTTCGAATTCTAATATCGATTGCAATCTCCAGTCTCGCTATTAAGGTTTCATATTCCGTTTCGTTGATGGTCCGTGGTTCAGTCAAACTAAATGAGAATCTCATTATGCCTCCCTCAATAAGTGCCACAAAAATGAGTCCAATTCCGGCTTGAGCTTCTTTAGATTTAGAGGCCGAGCACGCTTAATTGATGATGCTCCATCGAAGTACATTTCCCATACTTGTAGCATCTCTTCGTCTTTTACATTCATGATCTGCTCGTCAAATAGATCGTCGTTGAGCGGTGAATCCGCAGGAATAGGATGTGCAGCAAGAAAATCTGCTAACACTTGCCCTTTTACTATCTTTTGTGGGACATATGTGATATCAAACTGTAGAAGTATCACTGCCCACCTTGCCAAACGACCTGTCAACACTGGTCTTGTCATCAAGAACTTCAACGGATCGATCTTTGAAATCAAGGTGATTTTATGAGATAACATATATAATGACGGAGCTTCTGAACCGCAAAGATCAGGGCCAAGCAATGCTTCTCAATTGGGGAATAGCGGATCTTTGCTCCGATCAACCTCTGACTGATGTAATATAGAGCGTTCTCCTTGCCTTCTCCATTATGCTGGACCAATAATGCACCTAGGGACTCTTCTAGTGCTGTCTTGTACAGTATAAGAGGCTTCCCCGGTATTATGGCCACCAGCATAGGAGGATTCAACAGATATCTCTTGATGCTATCAAATGCTTCTTGGCACTCTTCGTCCCACTTAAAGCAGACATATTTCTTCATCAGTTTTGAAAATGGCTGGCACCTACCTACCTGACAGGTTCGATATGAACCGCCGAATGTTTGAGAATATTATGCGAATTAAAAATAATTTGAAAAATTCATTTCACTCCAAGTTCAATATATATATATATATATTTTGAAAAGCATACAATCATTTTTAAATTTTGCAACTTCTTTCTTTCAAAGATCAAATTCACCAGCTTAAATGCATCCTCAAGTAGGTCGCTCTGTATAGAAGATAGAGTCATAAGACTAACATTTTAAGTTTGGTCTTCTTCTTAACAAGAATTCATTACAGGAAAATTGTCCATTATCGACAGAATTTTCTGGCGGTAAAGGGTTATGTTCCAAAGGAAATTAGATTATCTGACGATTTGGTAAAAACCGCATATGAAACACAATCCGACGGTTTTTTCCACCAAAAATATTTTATGTCGGCTTTACGGCAGCTTTTGAATCGGCGACTTATGTAAAATTACTGTAGGAACTTTTATGCGTAATTACCTATGGTTTGACGAACGATGATTTGCGACAGTTTAATTGCTTGTAATATCCGACGCATAAGTTGCAAGATGATTGCCGGAATGAACCGACAGAAATAACTATTGCTAATTACTAGTTGTCTACCATGTAATTCTGATAGTTTATGATATCGTAAGTTTCTAGCTGTTGTGTTGTCGGTAAGCTGTCGGAAACTTGTAGGAACTTAAAAAATTTGACAGCCTCCCCTCTATCCTCATACATTTACACAATATGTATCAGCAATAGTTGAATAAAATGCAGAAAATAATTTGCCAAATATAATAATCACAGTCAACATAGTGAAACAGTTGAAAACATAAATTAAATGAAATAAACAAACTTTCAAACATAATAAAACATAAATATTGATATAAACAACCTTTCAAACATAACATTCAACTCTAAGAAGCATTTCACATCAATGTTTTGAAATAAAAACTTTTTCTTGAAACTCTAACAACAACTTCAATATTATCTAATCATCTACTGTGTCCTTGCTGTCCTGTGATTCATGTACATGCTCTTGCTCTTTTTTCTTCTGATTTTTAGCTTGATATGATTGCAGCTCTGCTTGCATCTCAACCTGTATATATCTCGTCTCATCTATCTCTCTTGTCAGAGCAGAAACCATTTGGCTGATGGTTTCTTTAACACCACTAGCATCATAAAATGCTGAGGTGGATGTACTATTCTCAATAGCATATCCCTGCGAGCCTAAAACATAAACCCTCCCACTTTGTCTTCCTCCAACACTTCTGACCATATTTAATACTCAGAGTACTGGATCGATCATGAAGATAATTTCTCACCAGTAGACGGATGACCCTCCCGAAGTGGTATAAAATCATCTTACGAGAATATATTCATAAAAATAATTTTTAATTTAGTTTTAATTATTACTCAATAAATGATACTCACATTAGCTTTTCTTTCCTTTTCATTAACCCACTGATTATCAGCTTGATGTTGATGAGTCATTGCATGCAACTCCAGTGGTGTCGGCTCCTGATCAAGATAGTCTTTTAGCAAATAGAGAACATAATTAAAATATTATGTTTCACGACCCGACCCGACTAACCCAAATTAACGGGGCGGGAGCAGACAGTCGTACAGAAAACATTATAATATAATCATTACCGTTTCATATAAACTTTTCTAACAAAATATGAATATACTCAACACATAATATAAGAAAGAGCCACTAAGAAAACATCAATAAAACTGTTCCAATTATTCTTCTCACACAACTACTAAAAACTCTAAATCAACAACAGTTACATAAACTCCAATATTGTACACACACAGGTACAATTATAGAACTCTAAACTCAAACTCAACAGAGAATATAAAAAAGAACCTTTCTTCCTGAGGTCCCCTACGACGATAAGTGTAAGGTCGTCGTGCAGCCATCACTTCTCTTCTGAAAAATATTTCAAACGTAGGATGAGCTAATGCTCAGGAGACAATTCATAACTCAGTTAATTTCATAAGTAGCATATAATATAAACTTTTACAGATGGAACTAATTCATTTCATTATGCAAATCATAACATGTGAATTTTTAACCTTACATTCATTTTCCTTTCTTTCATTCTTTCCTTTCATTATCATAGGCAATTCAAATACAAAAATGCTTATGTTAAATGTATACACCCGTCCCGGAAGTACCAGTGTTCGTACTGATCAGGTACGCAGTCAAATTTTGGCCATTTCCTTTACCATTTGGCTCCGAAGAACTCCATTATCATTTGGCTTTTGCAAGCCACATTACCATTTGGCATTTGCAAGCTCCATTACCATTTCTTTGACACTTCCGGATCAACATGCACATGAAATTATTATTCAATTTAAATCTTTTTAATTATGTTCAATTGCTCTTCATAAGCTTCATATATTTTCATGTTCAAGTATTCTTCATATGTTTTATATGCTTTCCAATTAATGCATAATATAGATATATAAAATTGTAGGTTTTCTTTAAATCACTGAATATAAAACATGAATTAACAAAAAAATAAATGCATAAAACTTCATTTAAGCATAAAAAGAAATTAAGTACTTATAAATTTAAATTGGGTATGAACACCTATCTTATTGACTTCAAAACATACTTCTACTACGTACGACGTCGCTCCGACACTTGTCGTTCCTCTAAACAATCAATACCTAACATTGCATATAAAATTCAAATCACATTACATAATACTTAATATTTTTATTAAAAACTCACTTTTATGTTTTAAAAACATTGCTAATATTCTTAGGAATAACTTTTCTAAAAGCACTTAATAGGAATTAGGTTTTTAATAAAAAGCTCTAATTTCTTTTTCTCCAAAAATTCCTCCAATTTCATTGATTTAATCGTTAAAATGCTCTCATAAACATTCCCTATTAATTTCTTAAAGAAATTTTGAAAGAAAAATAGATTTTGGAAAAATCCTAGAAAAATCGTCTCCAAAAATCTTGAAATTGAGAGGGATTCATTTAGAAATAATTATACCTTTGTAATCTTCTTGTCGTCCTCTTCGATTTGGACTAAAATTCTTGCCGGAAGAAAGCCGTTGAGCCACCTCCGTCGCCCGACCGTCCGCCCCCTTTCATTTTTCTGCTCAAACCGTGTGAATGGGGAGGGATGAGGGATCGGTTTGCTATATTAGGGATAATAGGGAAATGCTAAAAGACCTATATACCCTTAAGTAAATTTGTCATTTTAAATGGTTAGGGGTAAAATGGGTATTACGAAACTTCTAAAATTTTTATCTCTCAAAATACTCGAAATTAACTATAAGTTCTATACATTAAAATGATCAGAATTTTACGTAGGATTTTCTAAAATTATTTTCGTCGAATTTTGTTAACGTAAAAAATTTCACTTAAGTTTCGTCGCGACACATCGAAAAGCGTGCGACGACTTATGTACGTCGTTTTTGGGTTTTACAATTCTCCCCTCCTAATTAAAATTTTGTCCTCGAAATTTAAAAGTAATACTATACTATAAAGCCATACCTTAGCCGAATAAATGAGAGTGGTTCTCACTCATTTCTGACTATCTCCCAGGTGACATCCTTCTCTGAACTGTGCTTCCAAAACACCTTAACATAAGGGATCGTTCTGCTCCTCAACTGCTTAACATCATAATCAAGGATTTTCTCTGGTTCATTAACGAAGGTTAAATTCGGTTGAATATCAACTGATTCAGTACTAATCCTCTAAGTTTCATCTGAAATGTATTTTCTCAAAGAAGAGATGTGGAATACATTATGTACTCCACTCATGTGAGTTGTCAAAATCAACTTATAGGCTACCTTTTCATTCCATTCTGAAATCTCAAATGGACCTACATATCTTGGCCTCAGCTTTCCCACTTTGCTAAATTTCTTCACTCCCTTCATTGGACTGACTTTGAGGAATACAAACTCTCCAACAGCAAACTCAACTGGTCGGTGTTTGGCATCATAATATTTCTTCTGTCTGTCCTGCATTGCCCTCAATCTATCTCGAATCAACTTGATATTTTCTGTAGCATCATCAATCAGATCAGCACCAATAATCTTTCCCCTATCTCAGCCCAGCTCAAAGGTGTCCTACACATTCTCTCATGTAAAACCTCATAAGGAGTCATACCAATACTTGCTTGGAAGCTATTGTTGTAGGAAAATTCAATCAAAGGTACATGTCTCCCACTTACCACCAAAATTCAAAACACAGCCTGAGCAAATCTTCTAAGGTCTGGATGGTTCTTTCTGATTGCCCATCTATCTGAGGGTGGAAAGCTGTACTGAAAGTAAGTCTGGTACCCATAGCTTCCTGAACCTTCTTTCACATTCTGGAAGTGAATCTTTCATCCCGATCTGATACTATAGACTTAGGTACCCCATGTAATCTAACAATCTCTCCAACATACTGGCTTGCCAATTTCTCAACTGGATTAGACTATTTGATAGATAAAAAGTGTGCAGACTTAGTCAACCTATCAATGATCACCCATAAAACATCACATTATCTTCTAGATTTAGGTAAACCAACCACAAAATCCATAGCAATGTCTTCCCATTTCCACTCAGGTATGGGTAAGGGCTGTGGAAATCCTCCTATCTTCTGATGTTCAGCTTTCATCATCTAATATGAAGTACATTTTGATACTATTTCCGCCACACTTCTCTTCATTCCTGGCCTCCAAAACACCTCATTCAAGTCCTGATACATTTTGTTATTGTCCGGATGAATGGTGTAACTGAAGTAGTGAGTTTCTTGAAAAATTTCTTTCCTTAAGTCATCACATTTGCCTTAGATTCAGTTCCTTCTAGGTGAAGATATACTTCAAACTCTGGTGGTCAGTAAAAACTTTGCATCGCACTCCGTACAAGTAATGCCTCCAGATCTTTAGGGCAAAAACTACAGCAGCTAACTCTAGATCGTGGATCCGGTAATTCCTCTCATGATTCTTCAATTGCATAGAAGCATAGGCAATGACTCTTCCATTCTGCATCAGTACACAACCCAACCCTTTATGTGAGACATCACTGTAAAGCTGAAACCCATCTGATCCTGAGAGAATAGTCAGCACTGGAGCAGTTATCAAACACTGCTTTAACCTCTGAAAAGCTTCTTCACACTGAGCTGTCCAATCAAACTTCACTGCTTTCTGAGTCAATCTGGATAGTGGCATAGCTATCTATGAAAATCCTTCAACAAACCTTCTGTAGTAGCCTGCCAATCCCAAAAAGGCCAGTCTACTATTGCTTACATCTTATGCTAATCAACAGATATCTTCTCATCAGCAATCATATGCCCCAAAAAGTTCACACTCTTCAATCAAAATTCGTACTTGAAGAACTTAGCATACAATTCATTTCCTTTCAATGCATGTAACACAATCCTTAAGTGATTTGCATGCAGTTCTTCATTTGGAGAGTAAACTAGTATATCTTCTATGAATACTATCACGAATACATCCATAAATGGTTTAAAGATTATATTCATGAGGTCCATAAATACTACAGGAGCATTCGTCAAACCAATGGGCATCACTACAAACTCATAATGCCCGTATCTGGTATTGAAAGTAGTCTTTGCAATATCTTCCTCTCTAATCTTGAGCTGGTGATACTCTGACCTCAAATCAATCTTGGAAAACATTGAAGCACCTTTCAACTGATCAAACAAATCATCTATCCTTGGGAGAGGATACTTATTCTTCACTGTCAACTTGTTCATCTCTCTGTAATCTATACAGAGTCTTAGTCTTCCATCTTTCTTTTTCACAAAAAGAACAGGAGCACCCCAAGGAGAGGTACTAGGCCTGATGAAACCCTTCTCAAGCAGCTATTGCAGTTGCTCTTTCAACTCCTTAGCTCTTTAATTACCATTCTGTTAGGAGCCTTAGCAACAGGTTCATCTCTTGCCACTAACTCAATAGAGAAATCTATTTCTCTACTAGGAGGTAAGCTAGGTAAATCATTTAAAAATACTTCTAGAAATTCTTGAACAATTGGGATGTACTTCAGCTCTCTTTCTTCCTTCATCTCTTCCTTAACATAAGTCAAGAAGCCTTCATAACCTTTCTTTCACATTTGAAAAACCTTCAAAGATGATACAATCATAGCAGTTACCCCTTTATTCGTTTGAAATTTGAATTTCTCCTCTCCTGACATACAAAACTTAACCTCCTTTTTGTAACAATCTATAGTCACGAAATGACAAGATAACCAATCTATGCCTAAAATTGCATCAAACTCAGATAGAGGTAATACAATCAGATCTGCCTTGAAGCTCTTATCACAAATTCTCAAATCCACTTGGTATTTCTACTTAGCTTCCATATGATTTCCATTAGGCATTAAAATTGACAGCAACTTCAACATAAATGTAGGAAGAAAACTCGCAAATCTAACAAACTCTTCTGAAATAAAGGAGTGTGATGCTCAAGTATCAAACAGAATTCTAACAGGTCTATCGCACATAAGGATTATCCTTAGTCATAAAGAGTTACAGAATTCAATTATAAAATATGCAATTCATTATTCATTCATTTCATATTCATTCATTGTTTATTCATATTCATAAAAAAAATTATTTATTGCAATTAATTAAACTACGCACCTGTAACCACATCAAGAGACCCCTTAGCTTCTTGTTGGGACAATCCATAGACTCGAGACTGAATATTCTGACGACTCTGACCTTGAGAAGGCACAGAAGCTATAGACTCTACAGCTCTTGGTATACCAGCAGTTCTCTGAGTATTGTTGCATGACTTGACCTCTGTAGCAGATCGTTGTCCCAAAAGAGGGCAAGACTTCGTCATATTTCCAAGCTGATGGCACCAAAAACAAGTATTAGTGCCGGAGAAGCACTCTCCCTTATGCATTCACCCACACTTACTACACAAAGTAGTAGTTGAAGCACTGCTGTCAGAGTTGCTAGATCTGTGCTTCTTTCAAGTAGAAACCCCTGACTGAGAAGACTGAGCAAACTGGAAAGGCTTTGACCTGCCCTTTATCTTCCTTTTCTGAAAATCCCTCCTCTTCTGAGTTGCCTGCAAATCAATCTCAATCCTTCTGGCTCTTTCCACCAAAACAGAATAATTCTCAATTCCAAAAGAAATGAGAGGCTGCCTTATCATATCCTTTAACCCATTCAGAAAGCGGTGGCACTTCTCTTCAGCATCAGGTATCAAGTGTGGGGCATACCTGGATAACATTGTGAACTCTTCATCGTACTGAGAAACAGATTGGTCTCCCTGAACCAATACGTTGAACTTGTCCTGCATATGTCTCATGGCTGACATAGGCACATACCAGTCTCTGAATACCTTCACAAACTCCTCACAAGTGACTTGGCTGCTTGGTCTTCCTCCAAAGGTTTCTTCTAATTGACTCCACCACCTTTCAGCCTCGCCATCAAAAACATAAGCAACCAATGTCACCCTCCTATCCTCTGGGCAAGACATGCCCTCCAGTATCTTCTCGATCCGTATCAGCCAGTCCTCAGCTTGTATAGGTCCGCCACTTGAGAACAATGTAGGCTTTATATCCTGAAATAATTTTAGGTTGTTATCCATAGGTCGACTTCTACTTCCACTGCCATTGCTCTGATTTTGGGAGATCTTTATTTTCTGAGTCATCGCTTCCATCATCTGAGCGAATAACTCCATAGTGTTGTTCCTCTGAGGTTCTGCTACTTCTGGTAGCTCCCTTCCTCCATATCAAGGTCATCGGTGGCATTCTGCTTAGGATTCATATTCCTAAGATAAAGCACATCAATTATAAGACAAAATAATTCATAAATTTATACTTTCTAAACATTCTAAGACTTATTCAATAATCATATAGACTCTTTCATTAATCATTATTAAACCTTTGCTCTGATACCACTCTTGTCACGACCCGATCCGGTTAGCCCGAATTAACGGGGTGGGAGCAGACAGTCATCCTGCACCATGCCAGAGAAAGGCCTGCATGGGTGGGTCTGCGGGAATCTACAAAAAAGAGGCAATTTTTCCCTGCGTACGAGTACTTATATTTTTACCTTGCCGTGCTAAGAAAAGCGCGCACATGGCTTGCCTACCTCGTTGTAAGCGCCGCATCGAGTTCCCTCTCACCATGCTAGAGAAAAGCGTGCATAGGGGTTCCTCGGCGCGCGACAAATACCGAAAATAGGAATTTAGGAGATTATCCGCTTCGTCGCTAGCATTGCAACGAATTTCCTCCCATCACGCTGGAGAAAAGCGTGCATGGGTGGTTGTTCATCGCGTTGCAAGTGTCGAAACGGGCTTTCTCAAATTTGCAAAATTCCCTCTTTTTTTATCTTTTTTTTTTCTTTTTTTTTTCTCTTTTTTTGGTCTTTTCCATTCTTTTTTTTACATCTCTTTTTTTTTTATTTATAAAATACACATGCATACATACATATTAACGTATGTGTTCCCTCTATTCTTTATTTAATAATCAAGGCAATAATGCGATTGGAATTATTATCTAATGACAGTACTAATAATATCAATTAGTTAACAACAACCACTAATACTAATGATGCTAAAACAGATAAGTAAATGAAGCTTTCTAAAATAAAAAAAAAAGAAAGAAATGAAAAATTTGCTGTAAGAACCAAAGTAACATAAAAAAATGAAAGGTTTTGACATGTGGAGGTTGCTTGACTGTCGGATTTTGTTGGGCTTAAGCTGATCTTATGTGGGCTTTTGAGGGGCTTTAGCTTGTGGGAGATTTTGTTACAGATTCTAAATACACGAGTGGGCTGTTAGAATGAGAAGTGAGGAAATGAGCTCTTATGTGGATTTGCTGTAAGCTTGTGAGACATTGGAATGATGGGCATTTACAATTTGAAGTGGGCTAGTTTGAATTAGACATGGATTATGAGAAAGTAGCTGGCTGCCTTGGAGCAGTTTTGGGCTGCAATGAGGAGGATAAATGGGCTGTTTTGGAGTAGATGTGGAGGAGTTTGGACAGGATAAGTGGGCTGTTTTGATGTGGTTGGAATAGATGGAGTGCTGGGATTTACTTGCTGTTGGAGAGTGAAAACAGAGCTGGGTTGTTGGATTGAGCTTGCTATGGGGCCTTTAATGGTTAAAAAAAAAAGTGGAGAAGGAAATGTATGGTAAGCTGTTGTATGCTGATTATGAACTTGGAATGACGGGCTCTTTTTTTTTTCTTTTTTTTTTTGAATTTCGATAGCAGTAAGACTAATGTGGAGGTGGGAGACAAAACAGTACAGGTGTGGTCCCCTCCTTTTGCTTGCAAAAGAAGAAGTTAGGGGTTGGGAGAGGAAAGCGACAAAGGAAAAGAAAAGGTGGTAGATGGTGTGTTTTACATGGAACTATTGGAATCTTAAGTATAGAAAGCTGTATGATTGGTTGAAGGAGGACAAAATCAGCTGAAGCAACCTTGCAATTGTGATGAAAAACAGCAAGCCGAGACAAGCTCGAGATCTGAACTTCTGCTATATGTTTGTTGGTACAGACGTGAACTGGAGACGAAGGAGCTCAGCGGTTCAGCCTCAGGTTTCGGGACAGACTTGTCCAGTGGAGCTGCTTGGTTTCGGTTTGAGGTGTAGGAGCAAGTGAACAGAAGTTCTGCAGCCGGGTTGAGTAGTTCAGAACGGTGGAGAGGAGTGGAGAGAAGTAGTTGAACTTAGCTATAAAGATACGGGAGGTGGAGAGGTCTGGGCGTGAGGAATTTCGTTTGCTTTTGCATGAGGTTGGGACGGACGGTGGTTTTGAACTTGCCAAAGCATGGAAAATCGGCGAGGCTTTCCTATTTTTCGCTTTAATTTCGAAGCCAAAGCGGACGAGCTGCGATTGAGTGCATTTAATGGATTTGACATTTTCTCTGTTTGGCAACCTTGTCTTTGCTAGAAAATTTTAAATTGAAACCCATATTGATGTTTTATCACTTATGCATTAATTCAAGAGGGCAGTGATGTTTCAATCAGCCAAAAGTCATCTCGATTTGTGTGTTGATTTCGCCAAACGTCGAAATTAGACAATTGATAAAGCATTTAGGGTACTACCGACTTTCCGGTCGCAACGACTTAGTTCGTTTTGATATCGGACGTCGTTTGGGCGACACCAAGGATAATTTTAACATGGGGCTGCCTTGATTTGCGTGCGCAACCTCAATAGAACAATTTGATAGTATATTTAGGGTATTTTCGATATTTCGAACACAACGACGCAGTACATTTTACGATCAGACATCGTTTGAGCAATGCCGAGGGTATTTTTTACATGGGTCCGCTTCGATTTGCGTGCACAACCTCAATTAAACAAATTGGTAATGCATTTAGGGTGATTTCGGTGTTCCGAACACAACGACGCTGTCCGTTCGTCAATCCGACGTCGTTTGATTAGCCTCGCGTTTTAATTTCGGGTGTCGGTCATCCCTTTTGACTGATCTCATCCGGTTCGACTGCGAGGGGCCTCGACTTAGCAGAATTCAACATCCTGATCGCAACAACTCCACCTGTTTGGCAATCAGAGGTCGTTTGACCCTTCAAGTGACGTGTGGTGCCAAGGCTCATATCGCTTTATTCACCAGTTTGGCACCAAGGCTCATATCGCTTTATATGTTATTGTTAAATGTTTAAATTTTAAAAGTGATGTTTACTTATCTTTTGATGTTATTATGTGAAAGGATTCAAATGAAGGATATAAATATATATGTAAAGAAAATAGATATATGATACTTTCAGACATAACAAAATAAAGAATGGTGAAAGAATAAAATGACCTATATGATAAATAAGTGTATAAATGAAAATAAAAGGAAAAATGATATGCATGCAAACTATAGGAGTTCTCCTCTTATGGTACTGGTTGGGGACGCTGTACTCGTGCACATAAAAAGGAAAAGTTATGAAATGGTTGTCCCTTCGGTACATTTAGACAATGTTCATGTACAAATGAAAGAGGAAAATGAATAAATATTAAAGCTCTATAAAGGTTATGAAGAACTGTAATATGATATGCATAGTTGACTAAAACGAATAAAATAAAGATATGGGAAATGAATAAAAAGTATATTAAAGATTATATGAAATGTATATTTTATTTTCATGTTAATTATTTTAACAGTTACCCACTAAGTTTATGAAGTAAACTCATTCCACTAATTAATTATTTCAGGTAAGTCTGCAAAGATTTAGAAATGGCAGAAATAGAAGAATTCGTCTATAGTAGACGGCGTGAAACTGATAACAGGTAATTTATAAATTGAGAAATTTTTGTTAGTGACTCTTCAGATGAGAAAAGAGAATTTGATGTTTTAATGTTGACATGTTTATGAACTAAAATGATTATATTCTACCGGCCGACTTTTAGTTACCGACTCGTTAAATCGAGTATCCAGACCGGGTCGTGCAGGTCATGACTGGAATAGAAGCATTATTTTAGATTAAAGGGATGAGGATATATAACCAACATGGAATATTTGATCTTTCTCTAATATTTTAGGCTTTGCAATAATTTATATATACTATATTCTCAGTGTATTAAATATTATCATCAACTGCTGCTTCTACAAGAGTTGCGGATATGTATTGTTAGCAAAATATGAAGTTCTCGATTTATGATATATGCTATTTGAAGGTGGAGATAACAACTGATGTGTTTATATTAAGAGCTGATAACTGCCTGCACTTTGTTCTGCAAACTGCATCAGTTATCATTGGTCATCAGGATGGGCTTAAAGTTTAAAATTTGCATGTGCGAAAGATTACGTGTTCGAATTAAACAAAAAAAGGGGAGAAAACAGAAGGGGAGGGTCGGGGGAACAACTGAACCACTCACCCACGTCGTCCATGACGTGGTTGAGACTCTTGATCGTGCAAATTGTATAAAAATAGTGAAGGAAGAAGAAAATGGGTTATGCTCACTAATAGGATTTGGTTTTGGGCTCTCTAGCAATTTGGTGCAAGTTCCAACGCTCAGCCCTAACCTCCGTCTGCTTTTTTGCACATTGGCTCTCCATCTCTGTGCGGTTCTAATCACTTTTCGCACCGTCTATTCCATGTAAACCTCAGGTCTTACGTGATCCGCTCGTCGCTTCGCCTCACAAGCAGACGAACCCGTTGAGTCACATAGAAAAAAAAACGAGCCGGTCCTCTTTGGTCCCAAAAGGGCAAGTGTCCTCCCAAAACCTCCCTTAGTGGATAGGGGGCATTAGGAGGCTGCCGAAATTTCGCCAGAAAACTATAAAATCAGCCACGAAGGCTTGCCAAAATTTTCAAGGACTATTGGAGTATAGTTTAGTGATTCTAAAATGAAAACTAAGTAAATGACTCCAATTAAATAATAAACTTAAATATGTTCAATTGAGCGCTTTACTAAAGCATAAGATTTAATCAAATATTAATGTAAAATATTATCTAATATAATTAACTGATTAATTTAAAACTTTACCTTAAAATTTAAATTAAACTTATTATCTAAAAAAAACTGAGATTCAAAAATTAAATTTAAACTTTAAACTCTAAATTATAATTTAAACTTAACTGATTTATTTCAATCTAAATCTCTAATAGTTAATTTAAAACAAATTCAACAGCTAACCTAATCAATTAAGTAATTAATTCTAAAATTGAAGTTCAATCTTGAGTCATTAAATAATTGATTAACTTAAAATATATCAAAAATAATAATTTTAAATCAAAAATTCAAATTTTAAATTGGGATTCAATTAACTGGAATGAAAATTCAATAAATAAAACTTAATTAAATCAAAATTTTAACTGAGTTAAACTAATCCAATTAATATTAACTTAATCAATTAAATTAATATAAATAATTAAATAATATAAGTCCATAAATTGAATTTTGATTAAGTCAAGTAAAAGAAATCTAAGTCATTAAATCTTTAATTCTGAAATTAATCATTAATTTGAGATTTAATTAAAACTCAAATTTAATTGAATAACATTTAATAAATTCAATTAAAAGAATGAGTGATTAGATTTAATTAGTAATATAAATAAATTAATCAAATAACTTTAAAAATAACATTTAAAATTTAAACAAATTGAATTCAAACTAAGCAATAAATTTTAATTTAAAATTTAAATCAAATTAATTGAGCAATCATTTTAAATAATTGAATAATTTTTAAATACATTTAATTAATGAGCTGAGCAATTAAAATTTAATCTAATTAAATAATACACAAAAGAAAAGAAAATGTAGGAATTTCATTATTTTTCCACTAATACGACCTAAGTACAAGCTAAGGCTTTCGAACATCAGACTCTCCAAATAGCTACAAGTTACAAATTGCAAGCTCTCAAACAAACTCAAACTCCCTCAGATCGTTAGCTTGTAGATGTTTGGAGAGCTGATGTTTGAAAGCCGTAGCTAGTAAGAAAACAAATATGGCATTAATACAGTGTATTAAATATAGCAAGTAATGTAAAATTAATGCTAAACAGAACAAAACTAGTACGTAATTGAACAAACCTACTGCATATAAGGCTACCGCCAAAACTAGTAAGAAAATTACGGTTATATGTCAGAAACTACCATTGCATGCAAAAATGAAATGCTAACATTGGTGTCAAGCGAGTGAAAAGTGTAAAGCTATGTCATCGCTAACCTAAGCCCTATAAGTTATTTTTAATATAATCAATAAATCATACAGGTAATTATTTCACTAAGTATATTTGGTAAGTGAAACAATTTACATCTGAAATTTCATATGATAACTTCTAATAGATGCTGTAAGACCGATTATAAGGAGAATCTTTAGGTAAAACTAACCTAAACCTAAACCCCTTCCTGACTACTTTCAATGAAAGTCGTAAGTCCGCCTTTTTTAGTGAAAATGTCTAGGTAATAACATAATTCTAGACCCCTCTTTAGGCATCTTAGTCTATAGGATTAGGTTGTAAGACCCACTATACGAACTACCTAGCTTACAGAGCTAGGTTGTAAGACCCATTAGACAAATTCTAAACCTAAAAGCCATAAGACCTATCTGAGCATACAAACCCCATGGGCATCTTAGCCTATAAGGCTAAGTTGTAAGACCGGTTATCTGAGCCACCTCTAATAGAGGTCGTAAGATCCGCTTTTCGGGTTACTTTCAAATGAAAGTCATAAGACCTTACACAAATCCAATCACACGAGCTACTTTCACATGAAAGTCGTAAGCCCTGGCCTAAATTCAAATTACGGGAAACTCCTAAACGGAGATGTAAGACCCAACCCAAACCTATACTATATGCAACTTCAAAATGAAGCCATAAGTCCCTACTCAAATTAAATGATTAATATATATATATATATATATCCACCTCAATCTACTCGAGATCCATTAGAGGAGGCAATCCATGACTGCTAATTAGATTCTCTGGACACTACGATCAATGTTCGTTAGTATAGGTAGACTGAATCCTATGGTATGCCCGTGATGACGGAATCATGGGATCCTGATCAGGTCTATCTTCATCCCCCCACAAATAGGGTATAGAACATTCACACATTGTTGTACACAAATCTGCACTTCATGACAGACTAAATATAATTTCATCTCTAATCGAGAGTGCTCTTCTACGCATTAGAAGAGGTAATTAACTAAAAGGGCTTGTGCTCATAGGAGGTAGGACTTAGATCTAAATAAACTCTGACATTACTCTCAGGAGAAATCTGGTTAAATTTTAAATCCAATCTACCTCAAGGAAAGAGGGGACCTTAACCATGTGAGAGTGAGGTTCACGCGTATTTTCGCTAGCCGAACATTCATGTTGCATGTGTTGGATTTAAATCAGTTTGTGGGTGACACCTGATGTTTATTCACATGCTACAAGGTTCTAGTGGAGCCCAAAAAGATTCTAAATCAGTTTGTGGGTGACACCTGATGTTTATTTGCATGCTACAAGGTTCTAGTGGAGCCCAAAAAGGAGAGAAAGTGGAAGAGATAGAAAGTTACTAAGGAATCCGAAAGCTCCCAAATGATTTGTCTCCAAAAATTGCCCAAGGACCTTGTATTTATTGGGTTTTGGGGTACATGAAAATTCTATGTAAACAATAAGATAATATATCCAATTACATAAGATTTACAATCCAAAAAATATGCAGTAAAAAGTATAATATTAAAATGCTTATGGACAATTGATTCATGTGCAGTTACTAATTAGAGGTCAGAAGAATCCTTTTATCTGGTTGACTTGCTTCTGGATAGAGTTTTTGAGATATATGAATGTACAGTGTGTTTGATTTGGTTTCAGAGAATTTACACTATAGTTATTGCAGGTAGAATTTCTTTGTGGTTGAAGTTTACCAAAAATAACATTTAAGATAAACGTTTTGATATCTTTATCATTACACATGATCAATTTGAAATGAAGTATTAACCTAGTTTCTATTGCTTGCATTTTGCTAGAATAAAAAAAATTAGGAAAGAAGCTTCAACATATATGACAAAGAGCAAAGAAGCAATGAAATGCAAGCAAGCCAGAAGGCTTTAAGGAATTGGTATTTTATGATGATGATAATGTATTCCTTTTTATTATGTTCCAGAAATATCACTTTTAGTCACTCGATTTGAAATTCGGTACTTTTCTTGATGGTAAAGATGTTGGATATTGTTCCTGAATGACACATTGTTCTTTGAATAAATTATTTAATCAGTAGGCCAGGAGGTTCTAAGTTAATGATTCTTGGCAGTTGGCCCCCCATATCTTTCTTTATATTGACATTGATTTATATGGGCTAATAATAGTTTACATTCATGTGCTTACTCATTTGAATCATGTTTGTTTGGTTTGGTTGGTTCTAAGGACCTGAATTTTCATGTACAGGATGAGAAGTATGTCATTGTAACTGATAGATGGCAGAAATTCAGTAATTTGTGTTTGGATGAGGAAAACTTAGCATTCCTTGCAAGCTTTGCTGATGAATTTCTTGTTCACGGAGTAGATATGGAAGGAAAAAGGTATTCAAATCTTATGTCATTCCTTTTTTCAGTCATGCTTCGCTTCTCATTGTCTGATACATAAATGCTTTATTTTACTTTGACACTGTTCCTGTGTGAACAAGGTTCTTATTTTTTGCATTGGAATATGCCCTGCCAAACTAGAAAATCTAGATTTGCCATCTACATTTACTTCATAAGTCCATAACAATGTTTTAGTCATCTAGTCATCATCAATTTCTTCAAAAGAGTCAGATCCTGTATTTACTATAGGCTATATCATACATTTAATTACAATCCTTTACATTATTTGTTTTACAAGTATTATCAGCCATTCTTTTAATCTTTCTTTTTTTCTTTTGATACGGTCATCACATCATCTTTTGCAGGTTTATAATTCAATTGCGATAATCATTTTTGGTAGGATTTTTATGGGGTTGGGCTGTACATGCAAACACATGGATATACTTTTCTCCTACGATGCACACATAGACTTTTCTCTCACCTTCTTTTTTTTTGCATCCATCCTATTATATTTCTTTTTTCCTTTTCAACTTAGCTTCTGATAACATTTCTATTACCCAACACTTTATTTCATATAACATTACCCAAGTTTACTTGTAAGTCTCAATTATTTTTTTAATTGCATAATACTTTAGGGTCATTTTTTTATTTTAATGTCCTATCCTTAATTTTAATTTCAAAAAGAAAACACAATGCTTTGATATTTGTGTTGTTATGGAGAATACACGTCAATGTGCAACTAAATATTTTAATACTCTCTCTGAATTACAACTCATGATGGATATATTCTTTGAAACTAATTGGAGTTTCCCTAAAGATAGTTTGAAATATTATCCGAAAACTTGAGAAAGAATGTGGCCTTGTCTTACTCTATGGATTAAATGGGGAATTTGAGGAAGAAAGAGGTCATTTATAGGAATGAACCAATTCCCAACATATTAGAAGTGTTCGCGGAGGCTTGACAGAAGAAATGCTATGGGAAGATGATTCATGTAAGTTCAAAATAATTAATTGCTAAAGTCTACGTAAGACTCAGTTTTTATGAATGAGATAATATTCTGGATTATATAATTTATAAAACAGTCTAATAGTTAATCTGATTTAAGTGTGATCTCTAACAAAAATTTGATCGCAGTAAAGGAACCTATTGAAAAATTCATGAGAAACCCTTAAATGAAAAACCAAGGAAATAAGGCGTATCTCCTTCACCAACAATTATGAGCTTTTAGAAATCAATTTAAGATACCTGCAGGCGTCTCTATTCTATCCTAACCCTCTCTATGTTGTTTTTTCAAAGAAGTTATAGTTAAGCCCTACAGTTGAAGGCGGTGGCCTTGGCATTCAATTATATGATTGGGAATCACGGTGTTTTATTTCATATACACCTAAATATCTTGATTATGTTAAAATTCAAGTGGTTTATCGATCTCTTTTGTTCATTGCGAGTAAAGGGTGTTATTGGATGATCGATTTGATTTTTTCCTGCATTCATGTTCTAGATTTCTGGCGTAATATTGTCTCTAACAAAATGTTTATCAAATATTTGAATTGCGCCATTGGTTCTCTTTCTTTTATTGTGAATTTTAAAATTCATCCTTGGGTATTAAGATTGGATGCACTAGGACCTGCAATGACTTATACTATCATGATGATATGGTATCGTCTGAAGTATTGTGCAATAAATTGTTGACCTCTAAGAAGATCCTAGAATTGAATTAATCTTTTACAACCTGGCTGCCTGGTTTGATGGACGTGGTAGTGTTGTTTGATTGAATAAGAGTATTCATGGATGGCTTGGTGTAGCCTTGAATTGGTGGACACTTTCTTTGATCCCTTGCTATCTCAGTAGACATGGCACAAATTTTGTGGGGTCACCATGTTAACCTAATTGAATCATGCTTGAGTCACTTCTGTCTTACTTGACTAGATCAACCCCATCATGTTTTAGTTGAGCTATCTATCCCCCATGTATCTATTGGATGATCTGATCCAATATGGTCATCTTGTTTGAGTACCCCAATTTGTGGACTCGAAGATTTGTTCCATGTTGGCACTCTCAAGTGAGGTCGTGTTGAAGAGCCGCTAGATGTATCCGAAATTATCCTAGTATCAAAATGACCCAAATTGGCAATAAAAAAAAGAGTGATTATGATCAACCTCATTATCTCGGTCAATTGGGGTTGGCCTTGGGTAGTGTTAATCATGTCTGCCATCCTATTTCTATGTAGACCTTTTCTGACAAGTTTTTATTTATGGGTCCACAAACTTGAGCATGTTCATTTTGGCATGCCATCATTTTAACGCTTAAAATGGTACAAAATTTGTAGATAAATTGTGTGCTTCTAGGGCTTCCTTTCATTCGGCTGAAATCCAACACCCAAGTTGATGACCCCCATCAGGATCTGCAAGAAATTTTTTTTGCTTATTTTGTACCAAATAGGGTTGGAATCATTTTAAAAATATTCTTTCCTAGATGGTCTATGCATTGGGGATTAGTATCCCACTGCTTTTGGAGCATTTTGTGCCATCCTAAACATCTTAAAGCTTCCATAACCATGTCAAGTGAGTGGGCTTAGAGGCATGATAACCATGTCAAGTGAGTTGGATTAGATGCATGATGAAGCAGTGTCGAATTCGTGCCCATTCCAAGGAGTAGTAGTGAGGTCTGCTGTGCTCTTGCTGTTAAAGCTAATTTTGGGTATAGGGTGACTAGCTTAACTCCAACTCTCCCTCTAATGTAGTATCTCCTCATTTTTCTTCTTCAACTCGCATGGTTAACCATAATATCAGTGGATGCTCAATGAACCAAGGGAATTGTGGCCAACTATGTAAGGCCTTAATGCCATTCTTACACGGTGGTAAATTTATTGCATATTTATTTTCTATTTCGCTTATGCATTCTACTCCAAATTCACTAATTTCCGATGAACCCTTGGAGTTGAGCTCGAATGTTCTCCATAAGCATTGTTCTCAACGTGCTTGTATTGGAAACACACTTCCCTCACCTCAATTCTGACTATGAGTTCTTTGAATTTTCAACAATCTGATAGAGCCATGGACAGAACCACTTTTAAGAGTCATTCCCTTTTAAGAGTCATTCTCTATGGTGAGGCTAATGTCAGTTTACCTTTTTTTTAAATGAATTGTGTGGTCCTTGAGATTCCTAGATGCTTCGTACCATCCAAATTTTCATTCTCGGTATGATTGGTTTGGGTATGCCTCGTGTTGCCCCTTAACCCTGGGCTTTGCTTGAGATGCCCAACATTTGAGCAATATATGGAGAATTAATAATTCAAAATGCTGTCTAAATTCAACTAGAATTAAGGCAAAATGATGACTGAATTATTTTATGGCTTCTTTGAACTTAATGCACTAGTTAATGAACTTAATGCACTCCTTGCTAATAGTAAGGAGGTTGATGGCAGCTCGGGTGTAGCTAAATCTAAGCTCTCCATGGAACTAAAGTCCCTTGGGCTAGTGAAAATCCTTTCTCGAAATAGAAAGCTAGAGGGATTGAGCAAAGGTAAGGGTGGGGGATCTTCCCCCTTAAATGTTTAATGAGTTCCGTAGCTTTTTGGAATTGTAGAGGGGCTAGAAAAAGATATTCCTCTCTTTATTTAAAAGAATTTGTCAAAGATATGGATGTGTTATTTGTGAGCATTGTGGAGACTAAAATTTATTTAATGGATAGAGTGGAGTTTAATAAAATTATGGGTGTTGAGTGGGATTTTTTCATCTTTCCTTCTAAGGGAATGTCTCGAGGGATTATGGTTATTTGGAAATCAGATTTGGCTTCATTTTCGTTATTAAAGGCTTCATCCCAATGTGTTATTGGTGATCTAAATGTTTTGAAGAAAGAAGTGAATGATTTTTATGGTTTATGGTAGCAAGAGGTGTGTAAAAGAAGATATTTGTGGGACTGTCTTCAATCGTTTTCACATAGAGACATCCCTTTGGTGGTTGGTGATGACTTTACTTGTATTCTATCTCAAGAGGATAAGAGGGGGGAAAGAAGTTGTTTTCTCACAAGGTCCAAAGGAGATGAAGGTGTTTATGAATAGCAATGATTATCATGAAGGGGGGTTGTTGGGCCCTAAATTCACTTGGTGCAATATCAAAAGCGGTGGTGGCCATATTTTGGAAAGATTGGATAGTTACTTATTGAATTTTTTGCATTAGAGAAGATTCAAGTGGTTGTTGTAAGACATCTTGCTAGAATAGCTTCGGATCATTGTCCAATTGTTTTGAAGATCTTTAACTCCTTTAAGAGGAAAAAAATTCTTAAGTTTGAAGATATTTGGGCTTCGTATCATGCTTCTTCTTTCATTGTTTCAAAAACCTGAAACAAATCTTCGGAGGGGGATGCGGTTCAGGTGTTGAATAAAAAATGCAAGAGAACGTTTAGAGCTTTATTTTTTTGGCGTAAAGCCAAACTACAGAACTTCTTATCATTGAAGGACAACCTTAAAAAGGAGGTGCTGCAGCTTCAGGAGGAGGCGGAAAATGGCTGGTTATTCGAAGAAAAACTGTTTCTTTCAAGATTTAATGTAAGTGAATTGAATGCGTTTGTTACTCGGTTGAACACTTGGTGGAGACAAAGGGCCAAAGTCAGGTAGATTAAGGATGAGGATTCTAACTCAGAATATTTCTATGCTTTTGCTAGTGCTAGGAGTGGGAATTGGATAAATCATGTGAAGGATGTTCAGGGAGTTCTAGTAGAAGATCAGAAGGATATGGAGGAAGTGTTTTTCAATTACTTCCTAGATAAGTGGTGAGTTAGGAAGTGCATCTTGAACGGTTAGCCGAGTCCTTGTATGCTTCTGGATGAGGTCAGAAGATTGCCGGAGGATGATTTCACTAAGAATGAAGTGTTGGAGGTTATCAAAAACCTTGGTGCTAATGTGTCACCAGGCATTGATGGCATTTCACATTCTTTTATTAAAGCTTATTGAAATATAATTTGTGAAGATTTTTGTAATGCAATCAATCATTTATTTTCTTCGGGGAAGTTGTGTTTAGAATGGAAGGAGACTCTTATTGTTCTAATTCCTAAAGTGAAGAATCTGTGGTTCCTTCTAATTATCTCCTATTAGTCTTTGCAAAACTATACAAAATAGTGGCTAAAGTTTTGTTGGATAGATTATTGTTAATTATTCCTAAGATCATATATGAGGATCAAGTGACATTCATTAGAAGAAGGTCTATATATGATCACATTTTTTTGGCGCAAGAAGTTTTCCACAAAATCTGATTTTCTAAGGCGAATAAAGGTTTTTTGGCTATCAAGATTGATATGGAGCAAGCTTACGATAATATGTGCTGGTCTACTTTACAACAAGTATTGGGTTACTTAGGGTTTCCCGAAAAAATTTGCTAATATGTTAATGGAATGTGTAGTTGATTCAAAGTTCTCTAGTCTGATCAATGGGAGTAATTCCAAGTAGATAGAGGCGAAAAGTCGTTTTCAACAAGGGTGTCCTTTATCTCCCTTTTTATTTATTATTTGCTCTCAACTTCTTTCTAATGCATTTACTCAAAAAGGTAGAAACCTTGGGATTAAAATTTCTTCAAATGCACAGAAAATTTCTCATTTGTTGTATGCAGATTATGTCTCATTGTTTTAGGATGCAAACACTAAAAATGTGAAAAAGGTGAAGAAAATTCTCTTGGACTATTGCAATTGGTCAGGACAAAGAATTAATATCCAAAAATCAACCATTCTATTTGTTAAAACTATCAATAGTAGAAAAAAGAAAAGTATCTCAAAAATATTGGGTTACAAAGTGGTGAAGGAGATGGTTTATCTTGGAATGAAAATTTCCTTGAGAAGGGTTTTGAAGTCAGATTTTCAAAACATGATGGAGAAATCTCTAAATAGGTTGAATGTGTGGGGAAATAGATTTATTTCCTTAGTATGCAGGATGGTTCTGGTTAAATCAATTTTTCTTAATCTTCCATTATTTATATCAACTCATTCATTGGTTCCAATGGGTATCTTGTAGGAGTTTGACAAAATGTGCAGGAATTTTATTTGGAACAAGCAAAATGGTGATCATGTACTCCATTATGTTGCTTGGGAGATCTTATGTTAAACAATGAATAAGGGAGGACTTGGTCTTTATTCAGCTGCAGCCAAGTTAGGTCCGTTGAGGGCTAGATTTGCTTGGAATCTCATTAAGTATCATGATTCTCTTCTGAATAGAAACTTGATTGCTAAGTATGGTGATAATTTGTGCAACATTGAGGCGCGGAGGTATATTTCAGCCACTTGTTAAATAATTCTGGATGGGGCAAAATATATTCGTTATATTGTGAGGTGGAAAATTTCTTGTTCTTCAATTAATGTCCTAAGGGATGTTTAGATTCTTGATAAAAGTTTGGATAGGTGGCCTACATATGTTGCAGAATATGAAAAAGATGCATTCTTCATGGACATGTTTATTTCGAATGGGAAATGGAAGGTGGAGAGTTTGAAGCATCAATTTGGAGATCTAGTGGACTTGATAATTCAAACTCAAATATTTCCCGAATTGGTACAGGATTGGGTAGAGCTTATTTCTAAATTTTCTGGTAAAAGGATTGCTGCAATTGCTTCAAAGGCGTTATTTGAAGATGATAAGGAAGATAGTTATTGGAGGTGGGTGAGGAGATTGAAGCTTAACTCTCGGGTGAAGATGTTTTTTTAGCGTTTCTACATCAATGCTATTCCTTCGAATGAATTTCTTATACATAGGAGGCTATTGGATAATAACTTGTGTCCAAGAGGTTGTCATGCCATTGAATATTCTGATCATATTGCAGTTGAATGTGTTAAACTTTATCAAGTGATAAAGGTTCTTAATTCATGGGGATTTCAAGTGCCAATATTCTCATCTTTTGTGGAATGCAAAGCTATGTTTGAAAGGTTAGCTTGAACTAATCCTTTTATTGCCAACATGTATTGTACATTACTATTCTTTTCTTGGAAGAGTATGGAATAAGGTAAAGTATGGAGGTGTAGAAGACAGTTCATCATTTATTGCTTCAAATGTTCTTAGCTTTGTTGCTACTTCCTATTAATATAACCTTATCTCGAAACACAGGGGTGTTAATCAGCTTCATAAGCTGCTTTGCAATTATTGGCACCCTCCTCCTAATTGGATTAAGGTGAATATTGATGCTTCGCTGTTTAGATCAAACAAAACAGGTGCTGGTGGAGTTATTAGAGATAATAAAGGAAGATTTTTACTGGCTTAAAATAAATTGTAGCCGATGCTTTGAGTCGCAAGTCTACAGGAATGATGAACTGAGTGATTACTCAAGAGGTTCAACTGATTAAGAAAATGAAAATTTTGCAATTGGAGATTATAGATTTCAAAAATTATGAATATTTGTTTCAGATGACAGTAAAACCCACTTTAACAGATGGTATCAAAGAAACTCAAAAGCATAGTAGTGAATTTTCAAAATTGATGGAGCAGGCCCAATCAGGGAAAAACTTGATCTTTATGTTGATCTTGATGGAATCATTAAGCACAAATTCCAGTTGTGAATGCCTTACGATCTGGATTTAAGAAAGGAAATTTTGAAAGAAGCTCATTATTCAGGTTATACAATTCATTCAGGTAGTACCAAGATGTATAAAGACTTAAAATTAATGTTCTGGTGGCCAGGTATGAAGAAAGACATTACAGAATATGTAGCTAAGTGTGAAGCATGTCTAATGGTGAAAGCGAAAGACCAACGACCTAGTGGCTTACTGCAATCATTACCTATCCCTGTGTGGAAGTGGGAAGACATTGCAATGGATTTTGTTATGAGATTTTCGAGATCCAAATAGTGACATGATAGCATTTGGCTGATTATTGATTGACTGACAAAATCAGTTCACTTTTTGCCTATTAAGCAAACTGATTCAATAGACAAATTAGCACGCTTGTATGTAAAAGAGATTGTTAGATTACATGGTATTCCAAAAGTTATTATATTAGATAAAGATTGTCGATTTATTTCTAGACTGTGGAAAGACATTTAAGAAAGCTTGGGCATAAATCTGCATTTCAATACAGCCTTTTACCATCAGACTGATGGTCAATCTGAAAGAACCATTCAAGTACTGGAAGACTTATTGAAGTTATGTGTTTTGGAATTCAAAGGTAGTTGGGAAGATCACATACCATTAATAGAATTTGTCTACAACAATAGTTATCAATTTAGTATACAAATGGCGCCATATAAAGCACTTTATGTTAGAAAATGCAGAACTCCCTCAACTTGGGTTGAGGTAGGAAAAAGACAACTAATGGATCCAGAGTTAGTTGATGAAGAAACAGAGAAAATCAGATTAATAAGAGACAGATTAAAAGCTGCCCAAGATCGTCAGCAAAAGTATTATAACCCTAAGCATAGAGCAGTAGAGTTTGAAGTGGGTGATTTTGTATTCTTGAAGGTTAAGCCTGTGAAAGGTACAACTAGATTTGGTCAGGAGGCAAATTGAATCCGAGATATATAGGACCTTTTAAAATTATTGAATGAATTGAAAAAATTGTTTATAGACTTGCTCTTATAGTAGACATGTCAGCTATTCATAATGTTTTTCACGAGTCATTGCTAAGATTGAGGTTACAGATGACCATCAGAGAATTTAACGTGATGAAATTGATCTACAGAAAAATCTGATTTATACTGAAGAACCAAAAGGAATACTAGATGTTGATACTAAACAACTTAGAAATCGGCATATTCCACATGTTAAAGTGAAATGGAAATTCATGCCAAAAAAAGAAGCAACCTGGGAAAGAGGAAGACATTAGATTGATATTCCCTCATTTAATTGATGACGGCTAAGATAATTTTGAAGACGAAATTTCAAAAAGGAGGGGTGATTGTAATGCCCTCAAAATGATAAAATTAATGTATGCATTAACTTCCTATGAATATTAACTTATTTTATTATAAGTTTATATAAATATAAATTTATTTAATAGATTAATCAACTTAGTTAATTAACAATTAACTAGATAGTGGATAATATTGTAGCATACCATTTATTTAATATATATTCTATTGTAGTTATTCCACTAATCTAAGCATGGAAGGGATTGATTTTGACATGTTGAAATCTGACGACTATGGATGAGTTTGGTGGACTAACTGGAAAAAGCACTCAGATATAAAGTATGTTTTAGTTCACTTCTCATTTCCAATTTTCTTACCACATATAAGTTTATCTGGAGTTTGCTAAGCTGTTGTGAGCGGGTGCTAGAGGATTCGTGAAGGTTTAGTTGGGAAGATAAAGTCCAGGTAAAATAATTTATAGTTACTAAAATGAACTTTTGCTGAAATCTATGGTTAAAAAGGATGGAATTTAATAATGTTTGTTGAAATCAGTTGGTGGTAGCTGAGTTCATTATGGTAGATTGGTGGACATAAGAAAAGAAAGAAAAAGATTACTATTGAATGAAGAGGAACTTAATTGAGATTGATTACAAGAAGAAAAGAAGACAAAATCTAGGAGAACAAATTCCTAACGATGTGAGATATCCAACCAAGATTATAAGAATTAGTAAATATTTTGTTATTGGATTTCATCTTGAGTATGCTTATGACCACATGTATTTCAGTTTATTTTAGTTATTTTGTATGAACATGGTCGAATATGTATGAAATTTTTTTTGTTGAGAGTAATTTTTATCAATGTTAATGATTTCGTAAGTCTAAAAGGGTAAATATTCATAAAAAAATGAATGAGATAAAGAGCAGCTAAAGCGTAACTAAAGGGCAGCTAAAGGATGGCTAAAGCGCAGTTAAAGGACAGTTAAAGGGCAGCTAAATCGCAGTTAAAGGGCAGCTAAAGCGCAGCTAAAGCGCAACTAAAGGGCAACTAAAGAGCACCTAAAGCACAACTAAATGGCACCTAAATGGTACCTAAAGGGCAACTGAAGAGCAGTTAAATGGCAGCTAAAGGGCAGCTAAAGAGTAGCTAAAGCATAACTATGTCATCAAAAGCATATGTCATTAGGCCTAAAAAGGATGACTTTATGAAAAGTGAAATAAGCTATAAATGGGGGATAGACCCGCACATGTAAAGGCGAAAGTCCTGATGAGGTAAGCCTACACTCTTAATTCTAAAAGCTTAGAAATTTGACTCAACCCTGAACGAGAGAACAATTTCCATTCTAAAAAGTTGGGAAGTTAGACCTAACCTTGAATTAGAACGCTAAAATGGTGCAAAAGCTTATAGCCATTATATGACTTGTTTAAGAATGTTAAACAATTTTGGTAAGATGAATAATACTGTTAAGCTAAGAACTTTTAGGCTCAATATGACCTTTCAATATGTATTGTAACTATGTTAGCATTATTAAGCATTTCTTATTTGTTTATTATTATTTCTTATAAATTGCTTATGTATTTCATTGAGCCTTGCTCATTAGCAGTTATTGTACTACAGGAAAGGGAAGGAGCCCTTGGGACAATAAAAAGAGGTGACCATTCTTTTAGTGTAAATACATTTTGGATGTGCAAAGATATCTAAAACGAGATCTGAATGCTAGATGTACAGACCAGATATGTGAATGAATTTTAAAAGTTTTAATAGAGCTATATATTTACTTCAATTATATTTGATGTTCATTAAGGGACATTATATGCTTCTCATTATTAATTATGGAATTAGATAGGCTGGCAAGTTAGGAGAGTCTAAATAGATTTCTTTTACTCACTCCATTCTAAAAGTGGTAGCTCGGAATGGGTGTTAGTATAAAGGAACCGGTTTAGATTTTCCTTCTCTGTTATACTCCAGATTGACTGTTAAGGGGTAGGTCAAATTCGGGTGTGACTGAAGAAACGTCGGTCATACGAGCGACGTGCGAGGTCGTGCGACGCCAGAGCAGGTATGGGAATTTTTTTCTTTTTTTTTTTTGTTTTGTTTTTCACGGGAAAAGGGTCAACACCGAAATAGACTAAGTTCTAATTCTATTAGCTCCCTGACGGTCTGGTCTGGTATTAGTCGTTCCATGCAATGATACAAGCCAAGCTTCACCTCCGGATTTGAGCATTTCCATTCTTATGTGAGCCGAATAAGTGTTCCTTCATGCGAGTAACTCCTCCCTTCACCACCTTATCACAAAAATTGCATTTTAAATACACGTCTTCTCGCCACCTCCTACATCAACTTACACACTGTATTTCTAAGAAGGGTCAGGCCACAATGACGTATTTGGCTTTTCCTTGCATCTAACCATGTTTCCTAATGCACAAATGCGAAAACAAACAAAAAATCTCAAAAAATAAAAACCCTATATTTTCTTTCACTTGAAAAATCCTTCCTTGAACTAAAAAAAAAAAAAACTAAAATTGGCAATTGAGTTCTCCTAGAGGGCGGCCGGACACTACAAGATCCACCGGAGTAGGGTGTCGCGGGCGGGAGAGGCGGTGGGAAGGAAGGCCGAGCAGAGCCGAGTGGAGGATTTTTGAACGAAACTGGGCTTGTGGGAGAACTTCCGTTCGGTTCAATAGAGCTGAATGCAAGAATAGATGAAATAAGGCAATTTAATTAAAATTTTAAGTTTGTGGGACTCGGTTTCATGAGGCATGCGCCTCACATGCAATTGCACAATATCGCTTTAGAGACGCGTCTCAATGACTGTGAGGCGTAAGCCTTATTTGGACCCAAAATTGCTTAGGCAGTGAGGCTCTTGGGGGCTAAATTGCGCAGAGGCGCGTCTCTAATTGCGCAATTTTAAACTATGATTTCACCAAACCTCTTCTTCAGAGGGAGACTGAAATTGAGGAAGATGATGAAAGTGAGCTTGACTCTCTTGTTCATCCAGCTCCACCAAAACCTGAAATCAAAGTTAGGGTAATTAGGATAAAGGTATTATGTATAACAAGGAATTTGAGATCAAAGAACTTGATAGATTAAAATATTTCAATTCTAAAATATTTTTTTAGAATTGAAGCATTCTACTCCAGCAAAGGAATCTTCATTTCGCAATAGAAATACTTTAATGATCTTCTTAAAGAAACATATAAACTTGTTTGTAAATCAGTACCAACACTAATATAACCAAATCTCAAATTGGGGGAAGCTAAAGCGATCCAAACGTCGATAATGCAGCTTAGGAGGGGCTTATGGGAAATTGATGTCTTTTTCATACTAGGCCAGATATAGTTTTTGTTGTAAGCATGGTTAGCCAATTTATACAAAATCCAAAACAAACTCATATGCAAGCTATAGACAGAATATTGCACTACCTTAAAGTGAATCTAAGTAAAGGAATTCTCTTCAGAAGAGACTATGGAATAATCCCAGAAGCATATACTAGTGCAAATTACGCAGGATTGCTAGTAGATAGATGATCTACCTAAGATACTATACATTCCCTAGAGGAATTCTAAACTCCTCGAATGATTCACTCCTATGTGGAGAATCTTTTAAACTCCTTAAATGATTTACTCTTATATGATAAAAATCTAATCATGTAAACTTCGAGTAATCATAAACAATCACATATCCATATACTGTCCTGCTAAGCTAGTAGTGTTAACCGATCCAAATAAATCCATGTGAATGAATTCTTATGGTTTACAGGTGAAAACATCCTTAATTGAGTGGAAAGAAGTTTTGATTTATTTTCTTAGTTGGCAAGCATCACATATGTGGTATTTTGAAAAGTTTAGTTTGGGTATGCCTCTAACTAGGTCTTTTTGGATTATTTTCTTAAGATTTTTCATGCTTGCATGGCATAGTCTCCTATGCCATAGTTAGGATTCATCAGCAATTGTTTTCAAAAAAAGAGAATTAGTAGATTCAATATAGTTCAAATCAAGCATGTAACATTGTTAACTCTCTTCCCTTCTAAAATGGTATTTTCATTCAAACTAATCATACAACTAACAGATAAAAATTTAATGTGAAAACATTTGTCACACAGTTGGCTAATATTAAGCAGATTATTTTTCAAGCCATCTACTAGTAAAACATTTTAAATAATGAAATTTTTGTAATTACCAATCATATATGTGCCTATCACTTTTTTAGTGGTATTATCTCCAAGTATTACCTTGCCTCCTATTCTGGCATCCAACGTGATGTATTGCTTTATGTCTCCAATCATGTGTCTTGAGCATCTGCTGTCCAAGTACTACATGCTCTCACTAGGACTTTTGTGAGAGCATCCCTCGATCAGAATTTTTAATGTTACTTTTTCTATAATGAACATATTGGTTACCTCTTCTATATTTATTTTTGATGAATCTGAAGCGAAGTCTGCTCAAAATGCCTTTTGAGTTCGTAGCTTGACTTTTTTTAATTGTCTTCTCTTCACCTTTTTCTTTGATCCGGAGCTTTTAGGTTGGGGCAGTCCGTTCTCAAGTGTTTAATCTAGAATGTTTTACTTCACTAGTTCACTCATATGTAATGCATAGTCTACCACATATTTCTTTTCTCATAGTACAAGTAGATACTCGCATATAGTCATCAGATTTCAAAGCAGAGAAAAAATAATTTCGACATTTAGCATTTAACTAAGCAAATTCTTTATCCTCATGACTCTATTCAATATAAGGTATATCAATTTTTACACTATTAATAATGTGTCAATATAGAATAGTCAGATTGAACCATATGCCAAATCCTGAAATCAATAGATTGAAAAACGTAGACATGCATATTTTTTTCAAAAATCAAACGGAATATTTTCAAATAATGGCGGACGAGAAATAAAGTGATCTTCTACGGTATTTCTTTTCTGAAATGTGTTATTGATCATTTTCCTCTAGGTTTTCTAAAACATTATTTCTGAGTACATCTCTCATACTAATTGAAAGTTTGATAAGGATGTTAAGCCTAAGTGAATTTTTCCTTAGGCACACCAATAGGAGGGTGAGTTGATGAACATAAAATATTGTTTGCTCAAAAAATAAATTGATTATTTTTGGATTTTTCAATTATTAAAAATGGCAACTTTTACTTGTTGTAGAAGCGCTTAATTTTATCAAATATTAATCCGACGATGATGATATTCTAATCAACAAAACGAAGCATTAATCAACGATTTTCCCCAAGCAGTTATCACATAAATAAAGTGCAGAAAAAGTAAATTGTGAAAGTAGAAAATTAGAACAAACACACTAGAGATTTATAGTGGTTAGATCAACCTTAACGTACATCCACTTCTCAAGGTCGTCCTCTCCGAGTATTGCACTATCAATATAGTCTCTCTTTTTGCCCCCATTGTAAGGCGGAGAAGCCTTTACACAAATCCCTTCCACCAAACCCGATGTGGCAGAGAACTAAAAACTTTGTCACCCTCCCGGTAACAGTAGGGTATCTTCAATCATTTTTCTCCCTCTTAGAGAAGATAGAGAGCCTAGAATCATTTTTCACACTCCTAGTGATGACAGAGAATCACGACCTCCTTTCTCACCATCCTGGTGATGACAGAGAATCACGACCTCCTTTCTCACTGTCCTGGTGATGGCAAAGAATCACATCCTTTAGTAGAAGAACATTTTTCCAGAGCCACCCAAGAAACCTAGACAAACACTTGGAGGAAATAAGGAAAAACACTTGCTTGGAGCAACCGTGTGAACCCTTACACTACTTCTCCATTACACATAAGCTCTCCCTTTCTTCGTATCCAAGCTCTCTCTCAAGAACACTCAGCAACCAAAAGAACATTACATAAGTCTATTGAGAGATTAAATACAAGGCTTGACAAAAAAGCTCTAGAATTCAATTATGGTGACTCTGATTGTATAATATGATTCAAGATCATACAGTACGATTAGTTCAAATCATGATATTAGTGTTGTACGACTTGTGAAGCATTGTACGATCAGTTCAATGTATTGCACTAATCGTCCAGTACGATTAGTTGTAACGACTTAGTTTTTCATCCTGTACGATTGGCGATGATAAATTATCGTCCTATGCATTGATCTGGTCGTACTATACGATTGAATTGAATCCTTCAGTACGATTTGATTGGACAGATTAACCAAAATTGTATCCCTAATTATAAGATTTAATTGCATCGTACAATACGATACCTATCATACAATACGATTAGTTCAAATTTTAAAATTTAAAATATTGCCTAAATTGTGATTGCCGGCTAGTATCTTGATTTCAACTGATTGTCCTGTACGATGTAAATCATCTAGTACGATTAGTTCAAAGTATTTAATTGTCACAATTAGTTGTTTTAATGATTTTCTGATTAGTTGATCATATAATACGATATGGATCGTACAATACGATTAGTTTAGAAAATTCAACTTCTAATTTTGCCACTCACTCCCTTGAGTATGTCTATGCATGGTCACCAAGCATAGTATCCACCAAATACATAATTTTGACTCGAGAAATGTAGAAAAAAGAAAAAGTAAAATTATGAACTTTTCTAGATACTTTAACTCTATTCTATCGAGTCTTGAGATGATAATGTACGGTGGACCTGAAATGCTAGTGCACAATAAAAGCATATATGCAATAATAGCAATTAACAGGAGATAGCATAGTAAGGAGTACAATAATGTTTGTTATCATAAAAATCACAGGATTTAGGTCTAGATTTGCAACACTAATTTCATCCACCTTCAAAATAACTCTTTTAAAATTTAATCTTAACTCTTTTAATTATATTAGAAGAGTCTCTCATCTACCAATTTATCACATTAGGGATTGAAAGCCCACCATTGAACCCTCATCATATATGCTCCGCCCCTCAATAAAATGAGGTTGAAACATCTATTGAACCCAAACTTACACACCACAAGCACAATTAAGAGTTGAATCTGGATGTAATTATGCTAAGAAAAGGTAATGAAATTGATTGCTCATGTATTGTGAAGGGCTAGAATATGTACATGAGCAGCATGTCTTGCTATTTATCATATCAAAAGATTGTCATGAGCGCGGCAAGTTTTGATTGAAAATGCAGAAAAAGTGGCAATTACAAAAAAATTAAAAAAGCTCTATGCGATCCCAATTGGAGAGTTGTAGTACTAGAGGAGATGACAACTTCAAAAATAATTTTGTTTGTGGTATATGGTTTTATTCTTTTGAGGAAGGACATTTGTAAATGAGTTTTATATAATTTAATGTTAGTTTAATAGCAGAATAAAAAATTGCAAGGCCGTTTAGTTGTCAAAGGCTTCACTCGGACTGTTAGAGTATATTATACAGCAATGTTTGTCTTGGTGGTTAAATTAAACACCATAAAACGCCTTGTTATCTTCTGCAATCTATCTTGATTGGGAATTACAGCATGTGGGTGTCAATAATGTGATTAATGTCTTTAATATAGACATGCTTAAAAAAAAATGTGATTAATGTCTTTCTCAATGACGAGCTTAATGAAGAGGTATACATGAACTTGTTACCTGTATGCTGTTTGAATTGTAAAAAGCTGTATCTATTGTCACTTCTATTAGTACACAAGTTTCGTTAAAGACATCACGGTGACGGGTTGACTTTGTCTTGTAACAGCTTAACCGCTTAAGTTACGACAAATGTTTAAAACATGTCATCATCTTTTGGTAATAATGCACATGAATGGAGTTACGCCTTGTGGAATTTGTAATTGTCGTTTTTTTTTCTATTTTTTTATTTTCTTTTTTCAGGCTTGGAATTGACGAGGAACTTGTGACATTGCTTGGGCGCTTTTCACCTGTATGTATCATCGTACTATTTTGCGGTATTTTCTCATTCTCATTGCTTCTTAAATATCCTGAAAATGTTTTGCTTGTATTCACATTGTTGGGTCCATTCTTTTTATTAGAGGGAACAATATCATATGTAGTAATATAGAATACCAACACCTAGAGACCGCCCTGCTGTGCAGACACATATGCTCTCTCTCTCTCTCTCTCTCTCTCTCTCTCTCTCTCTCTCTCTCTGTATATATATATATATATATATATATACTTAAAATCATACCATTAATTTTTTTATCTATTTTAATAAAATTCCTTGGGAATCATGTTTCAAAAATAAGAGGTTTTTGAACCCAGAATAATGTTCCTGATCTTGGCAAATATTTTTATTACTTAATTTTTTCAGCAATTTTCCCTCTTTCTTCCAATATTCAGCTATGACATTCTAGATTGGGGTCATGGTATTGGTCGTGTTGATTGGATCGCTTATAATAGATGTATGGCTTTTGGAAGAAAATGCTTATTTGATAATTTTAATATCTATACCCGTCGTGATAGGTATTTACTTTAAGGATGCTGTAAGTATCAGTAATGTTTGAAGTTCAAAAAAAAAAAAAAAGTATCAGTAATGTTTAAACTATATGCAGATCCCAGTAACTTACGCTGGTGGTGTGACAACAATGGAAGATTTGGAGAAGATTAAGATTGCAGGAATGGGGCGTGTGGATGTCTCTGTAGGAAGTGCTTTAGACATCTTTGGAGGTGACCTTGCGTATAAGAAGGTGGTTGCCTGGCACCATGAGCAAATCAAAATAAGAAGATCCACAACTCTCCTTTGATATTTCAACTTCAATTCAACATCAATTTGTGAAATCAATTAAAGTTGGGGCTATTTTAGTATGCGAAAGGTCAATATGTTGGATTGCATGGCCCGTTTGAGGGACTTTAAACTTCTAAGCTTAATTTTAATTGAAACCTACCTCAGATTTTATTTCTTATTTGTATAACCATTTACCCTTATTTACCTACTTATGATTTCTAACATTATTACTACATTCTTTCAGTAGAAATCAGTTGGCATGAAAATAAATTTTTAAATGAGACGAAAAGAGTATTAGTGAAGTTTGTGTTATTTACACGTATCTTTGTCTAATATGAAGCACAGTTTAATTACCCTTTACACTACGGAGGTCAAGTATTTTACTATAAGTAGTCGTGTTATGAAGTTATCGGCAAAAATTTGAGGGCCATTAAATGAAATTAGATTATATTCATTTGTGTAATTAAAGGTGATAAATTTTACTTTCGTACTCGAGATTAAAGCAAATAGAGATTCATCATCAATGAACATTGGAGATCGTGCAGTCCGAGGTGATGACAGTCATGTAATTTATCTACACATATCTCTAACTTGCCAACATCTTTGTAAATCCTTTAGTTGAGGATAAAATTTATGCACTTAAAATGTACTTTAGAATGTTAGATCCCTCATTATAGGCAGTCTAATAGAAAAAAAAAATTACGCATAAATTACCTTTAGAACAACTTAAAATTTAGCTGTCAAAAGTAAATTTAGAATGCAAAATTCAAGATTTTTTATCTTAATTAATAGAAGAATATAGGAACAATTGGATATAATTTTCTTAAACTCAATATGGAATATACTATTTATGCAAAATGAAGTTCTTGAGTGTCTCTAACCATAATTTGTTACTATTCGTTTTAAATGAGAAACCTGTCGCCCGTGTTTCAAAATGTGTCTGAACAAAGGCTTATTTTTAGATTTTATTTTCAGTGAAATTGAATTGTTTTACTTATTTATGTGAAGGAAAAAATAAAAATTGGTAGAAATTTTAAGGAGCTCTTAGCATTGCAGCATCGAATGATACAACACCGATGTGCTACCTTCAATACTGCGCTCAAATTTTGACATGGTGGCGTCGAGTTCCTTGTTTGCAAGCGCTACGATGGTAACACAGACAGCGTTGCGGAGCCAGAAAGTCAGCTTAGCAGCATCTGATTCTTTGTTTTCAAATGTTGCGGTGCCACAATTTCTCACATCATGACACCATTTTTTGCACTTTGGGTGTTTTAACATTTCAATGTCCATAGCACCATGGCGTTGCAGTTCTAACTTCCATGGGACGAGTTCTTTAAGTGAAGAGAGGTGACTATTCACTATGTAACTGATCTTCATCAGCAAGCGCCACGGTGGTGCAAAAGCTTTACCACCGAGGTGCTAGTTCACTGGGCGCGGCTGTGCCATTATTTCAAGCATCGCAACACTGGATTCCATTTTTATGTTTTTCAATAAATAGATATTGTGTTATGTTTGTAAGAGATTTTAGTACTTGTGTATTTTTAGTATGTTTTAGAGTACTTTTCTAGTTCCCTCTTAGAGTAAAATTTAAGGGATGCTATGAATTACAAGATATAATTATTTAGAGTGTTTAGCCTATATTTCTTGAAGCAACTCTGTAAGTTAAAGTGAGAAGTGTTTATGAAATACTTTGATTTGTCTTGGTGATATCACACTATTATATTTTTAATTCTTCCATGAGTTTAATTAAAATGAGTTTACTTGTTATTCATTTCATGTCTAGCTAATTCTCTTATTTTGGATTGATGTCATAAAATGGATGTTGAGTACTAATGAAAATTCTTGTTATATAAACTATTAAAAGATATTTTCAATATTATCTCACTTTTTTTTTAATGAAATAGTGGTTATATGTGTAGTTAAAACTTATTGTGTTGTATAGACTCAAAGGAAGTATGGAAGAACAAATAGGAATATTGGAATATGATATTTTGTATGCCTAGACATAAGATGTAAAATATTATAAGTTTTAAAAGAAATTATAACTATAGGAGGTCAGCATATATTCTTTTTACTCCTATAAGTTCGATAGATATCTAGGGATGCGTATGCTCTGAATCATATTATCGCGAAGAATCTCATTATGAATGATATACAATTTATAGTCATAAATAAAAAATAATTTAATTAAATATTATATTAAATATGTTTACTATTTTTTTTAGTGATAGAATCTTTAAAAATAACATTTTTATTTTTGTATGATAATTATTGTAATTAGAGTAAATAGTAGTAGTTTATTGTAAGTAAACAATACATCCTCATGTGTTTGACCTTTTACTCTAATAATTTATTACTTGATTTGGCTCGTAAATGCATATATTAAGTGTTGTTTGTTATTATTTAAATTAAAGAAAATATAAACATTGTTTAGGGGAGTCCTAGAGTTTATATAATTCGAAAGTTCACTCTACAGCCCCCATCAAGTTTTTAGCGTCATTGTCTTGAAGTATTTTGCTTTTTTACAAATTTTAAATATATTATTAAAATGGTTGCATAATTAGACTTATTGTATATTTTATTTTATTTTACTTGCTAATTGTATATTCATGGTTGCATGCTTTATAGACAAAGAAAAAAAACCTTTTTTGTTTGAAGCTGAAATAGAAAAAACTCTTTCAAAAATTAAAAAAACCTAAAAAGTTAAAGAAGATGGTTGAACTTGCATTAGATTAAGATTAATCTTGATCTCTTAGGGATTATGCTAACTCTTTAGTAGATGGAGCTCATCAAAATATTAATAGACCTTAAGTCCAAGCTAATAATTTTTAATTAAAACCCGCATTAATTTAAATGGTTCAAAAAATTTTTTTTTTTATTTTTATTTATTTATTTATTTTTAAAGAGATGCAAATTTGCATTAAACTAGGAAAAAAACTATTGCAAGCTAAAAAGAAAATAAAGCTAAAAAAACTTTCATTTCGTAACATGGGAAAAGAAGCACTAAAGAAAAGCAAACTAAGCATAAGAAAAACATTTTTGCAAAATAAAAAAGACATTGAAAATAAGATCCACTACTCCTAACTTTGAACCAGGGTGTTGGGGACACCAAATTTTGTTGACAACCAAAACGGTTGGTTAGTTTCCCAAAATTTTCAAGCATATAAGAAATGATAACTAGAAAGAGTCTCAACTTTCATTACTCTAATCATAATGCAAATACCCAAAGTTGTTAACCTCAAACCGAGAGGCCAAACAGCCACCTCGTCACTACAAATAGCAAATATTTTAAAACTCATCATCGCAGTCAATACACTGGCAGACAAGAATCCTGAAATCTCCACTCCCTTCAAGTATTCAAAAATCATGAATTAATCTTCAAATATCAAAGCAGTAACATTCGTTGGCTTTGATGGGATATGATCCCACCAAAAAACCATCACCAATGCGTCTAGGAAGACCCAACCAAGCTTCCTTGGACGATCCAAACAAAGGAAACAATGTAATAACTCCTGCTCCAACAACAGAGAAGCCAATTCTCACAGCAAACGGATTAACAATCCCACAAAACTTCAGTTCCAATCTTAAAACTGAGCACTTCAACTCAATTTCAACTCCATTTGGGGGAACTTATATTGAAGATCCTAATTTTCTTAGCCAGTTTCTTAAGAATTTGTACAATATTTAAGTATAATAGTGTTAGTGATGATATTATTATACTTAAATTGTCCTCATTTTTTCTAAGAGATAGAATTATGATGTTGTTGAATTCTTTACCCTTAAGTCTATAACCACTTGGAATAAATTAGATAATAAATTTCTTGCTAAGTATCTCCCACCTTGAAAGACTGCTAAATATGGAAATAATATCACTTATTTTACTCAGTTTGAAGAAGAATCAAGTTTTAAGAGTTGAGAGAGATTTAAGAAAATGCTTAGGAAATGTCCTCACTAATATTGACCTCATTTTTTGCATGCTTATCACCTTGAACATGCTTATATCCCTTCGATTGAGCCGAATTTGGAGTTGAGTGGGATCGATCAAGCTCGATCGACTCGGTATAGCCCTGTCAAGCCCAATTTGGGTTGAATATATGAAGATTTGAGTATAATTTCATTATATTAATATAATAAGATGAAATTAGACCCAAATCGATTCATATCTTGTCAAATTGAGTTTGATTCAGACCTAATTTTAGTCCAATCTTAAAATTTTAACCCAATTGCTCTAAGATAAGCCTCCATTCACTTTTTCCATCAATTCAAATCTATTCACAAATTTGGAAATTCAATCAAACAGCTTGAATTGAATGGGAAACCAACCCGATGTATCTTTTCCCTGATATTTGCCATCTCCAATAGCGGGCAGGCTCTACGTTTGGAGAATTTATTATGTGCGGAGATCGGACGGGGACAACTGTCCTTATTTGTTGCGCTTTAAATGCCTTTTTGTTGCGCTCTTATAAATACTCAGCAAAATGGCAGTAAATATGCATTCATAATTGCACTATTGCTACTTTTTGCCGAGTATTTGCTACAACGTAGCAAAAGGACAGCTGAATGGCAGCAAAAGTGCAATTATTAGGATATTTTAGAGCTGATTTGGAAGAAAATGTTATTAATTACTTTAAGGAATATTTGATAATGACAAATTCATTGGAGGAAAATTTGGAGAAAAGCTACGAGGAATTAGGAGAATATGTTCAATTTATTGGAGAAACTGATGGGATAATTAGAGAGAGATTTGTAGATGAATGTTAAAATAATACTTAAATGGTTGGATGAAGGTACTACATATCATATTATAGATAGTGCTTGGGTGAGTCATATTCATTGTATTGCTAAAAAGGGTGGTTTGACTATAATATCCAATGAGTTGAATGAGCTTATCCCTACTAGACTAATCACTAGTTAGAAAATTTTTATAGACTATAGGAAGTTGAACAAAGTAGTGGCCAGACTGAAATAAGTAAAAAGGAGATAAAAAGAATTTTAAAAAAAAAATTATAAGTTTTAATAAGAAAGATTGGGCTATTAAATTAGATGATGCATTATGGACCTATATAATTACTTTTAAAACACCTATTTGAATGTCTCCCTATCAGTTAAGCTTTGAAAAAGCTTATCACCTTCCTAATAATTAGAATATTAAGCATTTTGGGCTGTGAATGAATTAAACTTTAATCTTAAGGGAGTTAAAGAAAAAAAAAAGAAAAATATAGTTGAATGAGTTTGAGGAATTCAAAAATAAAGATTAAAAAATGCTAAGATTTATAAAGAAAAAATTAAAAAATTGTATGATCATAAGCTTCTTAAAAAAAAATCACCACTGGATAAGAGGTTTTGCATTTTTAACTCTTGATTAAAAATATTTTTTTGGTAAGCTTAAGTCCAGTTAGTCAAGTCCATTCAGTTGTAAAAGTGTTCACTTCTAGAGCTGTAAAAAACTTTTTATGTTCTCTTGGATTTCATAAAGGAGACATAAAAAATGTATATTTGAATCACTTATGTTAAGATTGCATTAATGATGTTAATCTCATGTATTAATTATGTCATACCAGGCCAATTATTGTCTTCATGTGGGCTATCATTTATTTAGAAAGCCTTAATGCATATCTCATCAAGGGTGGAACCAACTTTATTTTTTTTAGGCGAGAACTCATTATATGAATAATTTAATATAAAACTATAAATAAGATAAAATTCAAAGTGAAGATTTTTATTTCAATATGATTAATGACATGAAAAATAATTAGAAGCTTTGAATTCTATTTTTTTTAAATAATATTTCATTATGACTTCATTAGGAATCAAGTCAAATATATCTTTCTCAATATATAGTACTAGACAATCATTGAGCCAATCATCACCTATTTTACTATAAATTTTATGCATGATATTCTTCATTATAGAAAAATTCTCTATCCACTATTGCAATTGGAATTGGCAAAATCAATGCAAGGACAAAAAGCCTTTAAATTGAAAGATACACAACATTCTTCTTAACATAATTATTTGCTTTGCATGTTCACCAATGCTACTAAAATATGATAACTCATCACTTGTATGCATATCAATAATATATATGGATAGATTGTGTTCAAGAGCCATTCGATTGCAGACAAATCAGTTGAATATTACTCTATAATATGAATTTATTACCTTTTATCATAAGCATAGAATAAATAACTTGGGCTTAGTAGACACCAAACATAAAGAATTAACTCAGTGATGGCTTCAAAGAATTAATTACTCGGTTCTTAAAGTTGTATATCAATAATGGTATAAAAGAAATAAACACGATAATGATGCAAATTTGTTATTTCTACACTACTCCGTACTAACCATTAATAAAGCTTAAATGTAGAGTTCATATTAGGAATATCAATTTCAAAAATATTTTAGAAATGTTATACTTCTTCTAATTAAGAATCTCATATGTATTAATTTCATTGCATTCGTAATATCTTGATCTTCTCTTTATAAGATGTTTGACAATTCATTTGTAATCTCTAGAATGACAATAATAAAGTGCATCATCAAGAAAAAGTTAAAAGATCCCATTGCATCTAAAATCAACTTTAACTTATTGTTGTTCATGCAATGCATCTATGAATATTAATTTACTATTTGTCAAAGTGCATTAAAAGATAATAACAATACTTCTTTTTTTTAAGGTTGCAATTTGCATTAAAAGATAAAGAACTTACAAGCAACTAAAGATAGTTATCACACTCATTCTTTATCAAAAAAAATAAAGAAGAAGTAATGCAATTGAAAGAAAAAACAATAAAAAACATAGCCACTTCTCAAAGCTAAAGTAGCACAATAATCGGCTAAGGATGCTTTGTTTTCTCCTGATCTTTTTTTTGTACGTTGCTGACCTCATTTTTGTATGAGGTCACTATGACCAATCCAGATCCTAGGATCTATCCAGACCCTAGATCAATCCAGACCTTAGGATCTAATCCAAACCATATGATCAAATCCATATTTTCAAACCAAGAATTCAAGGTTAATGGCCTTATTCTGAAAGCATTTTCCAAGGAATTTTCAAACTCTTTAAAATCTAATCAAATGAACTCTGGTTCAGAGTTTATCAAATGTATATTGATGGGACATGTCTCTAGAGGTAACCCTTCAAATTTGGGCTCATTCTAAGGTCTCTAACTCCATAAATTGAATTGAAATCCAAAGGCTTTAAAACCTTCAAATATTTATAGCCTATGCCACTCCACTAGACCTATCCCCTAGTGGATCTTGACCTTGGAGCTTTCTCCAATGCCTCCAACCACTTCCAAACCCTTAATCCTGACCCATTGAGCATTAAACTATATTTTGGTGGACCCTAGTTGACTGGGGCTAAAATGACCAAAATGACCTTTAAGGATAATTTTGAGGTTTCCTCCAAACTTCAACTTGGCCTTTTCAAATCAAACACCAAATGTGTTCCACACTTTCTCAAAAACTCCTTGAACATATTCTTGAATGATTTGGCTTTGATTGGACCCTTAACCCAATCAATAGTTGACAAAGTCAAATGAGTCTATGGTTAGTCAAAGTTGGCCCATATAAATCATTTTAGTGCTCATAATCAATTTAACCCACTTTAAATCTCAAACCACTTTCAAATCATGATCTTAACATTTCTTAAAATTTGGCCAACTTAACTCAAGCTAAGTTGACCAATTCAACACATTAAGACTTGGTCAAAGTAGCTCAAATCCCTCTTCAAACTTTCTCCACCACATTTCAAATCACCCAAATCATTCAATTGGTTCATTAGATCCCCCTCCTGGCCACCTCAGCTACCCAAGTCAATTTGACTTGGTCAACTCAATCAAGCATGGCCAAACCCTTTAGAAACCCCTTTTGATTCATCTAAACCTCAACCTTCAAGTATCAAACCCCCCTAACCTATCATTCTAGCATTCAAGACATCCTCCAATCCCACCACACCAGTCCATATGGCATGTGGACCGGTCAAATAGTCAAATCAACCTCTTGGGGTGGTCAAAGAGGGTCAAAACCTTTCTTAGGCCTAATCTTTTTTATCATAATCCTCCTGATCGATCAGAGCCTTTCAAATCAAAAGGCGAAAGATCAAACAGCTATGGATTTGTGCTGACTAGTTTAAGTGAATAGCGTGTGGGTCCCATAGCTATTTAAATCAAACGACAATGATTGCACGGCGGCACAATCATTTCAAATGATTACCGCCGCCGTGATATTTTGATCTTGCAAATCAGATGACTCCACGTGTCATCCGCATCGCCAGAATGATTAGATATATTTTAATTGATTTAAAATTTTATTTTAAACTCATATATCTTTAAATAATTTTTAAAATCCATTTTAAGTCCAAAAAATCCACATAATATATCAAATTGTTCAGATCATTAAGCACTTTAATTAAAAATTAAAACTAATTTAAAATATTTAAGATATATTTAAAATAATTTTAAAACATTTAGATTCAAATATTTAATAATATTTAATTAAATGCTATATTAAATATTTTCAAAAATTCAAAATTTATTTTAAAATATTCTCTTAAATAATCAGATATTTTTAAAATTATACCTATTTAATTGTTCAATATTTGAGAGATCCCTTAGAATTTTGAACTTAGCTTAAACATGTTTGAATATAATTAATGGAAATAATTAGTGAATAACCATTTATTGATTGTTCACTAATCTTATCTTTAATTATATGTCTTATATTTAATCCTTGCATGCTTAAGTTGTGCACCCACAACTTAGGTTTAGGCTCTCCCAGATCTAGGATTTGTTTGGTGTGATTACGTGTTATTTATATTAAGTTTAAGTGTTAATCGAAAACTTAATTTAAACCAATTTAAGCTTAGTGACATCATTAAGGACAATAATTAAAGACATATAGAGAACTTAGAGAAATTCCAATAATTAGGATACACCTCCTATTGAGTTGAAATTTGAACCACTTAAACTTAGTGACACTCTCAGCCCATAGAAAATTTTTCATTTGTTTTAAAAATCATTAAGCACCTTAATTAATTCACTTAAGCTTGAACCCTTAATTAAACATTAAACCTTCAAGAACTTATAATTAATCAAATTTAAATACAAAAAATACAAATAATACCTCAAACTGATCAAAATTTAAACCTTAATCAATGAATAATAAACTCCCTTTGATTTGACAGTCAACCTTAACTTTATTTAATTTTAAGTGAAATTAAATATTTAATTAATTTAATTAATTTAATTAATTAAAAAGAATTAAAAATTCTAAAAAATTCCCAAACACTTGAGAACCTCTCCTTAAGTCATTCCTAACATTTGGAGTTAATTTCAAGGAGTTTGGAGTTCATTTAGAGAAAAATCATCAAAAACCCCGTTAATTGAATCAATTTAAAAATTCAATAAATTGTCCAAACTTCAAACCTACATAACTAAATATAAAAAAATCCAAATCTAGCAAACTTAGTGTCTAACAACTCATCTTAAGATTTAATATTTTGTGAAAATATTAAATTTTCAGAATATAACTTTGATTAAATAATTAATTTTTAACCCTTAATTAAATGATTAAAATATTCTAAAAAATTTCTAAAACTCAAAAAAATCACTCTAAAACTCCAGAAATCTTTAATCAACCTTAAACCAACAATCAACCATCCTTAATTAACATTTCTTCATAGAAAAACCACTTTTAGCTTAAATCCAACTCGACCTTCTACCATTAATAAGTATAGAGAATCTCACATTTTTAACATATTCCATAATAAGATTAATGAGTCTTGGAGGAAACCCAAACAAACTTAACAACTTAGTTAGAGTTGTCCAACCAATACCATCATATGCCTACTCCATATCAACTTTAACCGCCATTTGTCCTGTCTTGGAATTTGAAAATTTGAACTTATTGAAGATTTCTCTAGCCAATAAACAATGATCCGACATAAATCTACCAAGTACAGAAGTAATTTGATCTTTAGTAATGATCTTTGACAAACAAAATTTCACACGGTTTACTATCATTCTAGTCACCACCTTATAAATCGATTGGCACAAGCTAATGGGTCTGAATTGCGAAGGCTCCATTGGATTATTTACCTTTGGGATTAGAAGATTTAATGTGTCCTTCCATTTGGGATGCATCTCTCCATTTGTAAAAAAGCCATTAACTGCTCTCCATAAATCATCTTTAATAATACTCAAGTAGAATTTGATAAAAGAGGCAATAATACCATCAAACCTGGAGATTTATTGTTCCCCAAGTTCTTGACAGCTTCCAACATTTCATCTTGAGTAAAATAGCATTAAGCATATCCCATTTAGCATTCATTATCAATTCTTTGATGATTAAACACTTCATGCCAATCCGAGAGCTTGCAATCCCTTGGCTTCCATTTCTAATTGAAGAAATTAACGAAAATAGATTCAATTCTGTCTTGATCTACCACAAGGCCTTCACTAGCATTATTTATTTGTTTAATTTGCTTCCCATTTTTTCTAGCTAAAGCATAATCATGAAAGAACTTTGTATTTGTATCACCTTCTTGGATCCATCTTATTTTAGCTCTATGATTCCACCAAGTTGCTAATCGTGCCAAAGTAACATTCAACTTTCACACTTTACTCCTTAACATAAGAAGATCTTGATGATTAAGGCCCTCATCCATGGCTTCTTTAAGTTGTTGTTCCATGATCTCCTTCTTCAAAGCCGCCTTCAAGGCAGATAAGTCCTTTGTTCTTATTCCAATAATACAAAGCTTTCAATGCTCTGTTCAACTTCCCCTTAAGGATTTCAACATCATTGGTATAATCAGATATTCTCCAAGCTTTAAGCACCACATTCCACACTATATGGGTAGGATCTCCAAATATCTTCAAACCTGATAAATTTGTGAACTGGCCTTGATGTATCATTTAGCTTAAAAATAATAGGAGAGCAATCTGAAGCAACTCTCACTAGATGCCTTACCACAACATATGGGACCTTCTAAAGAGCTACATAATTGAATAAGCATCTATCCAACCTTTTCCAAATCCTTGAATTGCCATCCTCATTATTACACCAAGTATACATTGGTCAACTAGTACTTGTATCATGCAAATCATTGTTAGCTAAAATGGACTTCATTTCTTAAGGACCATGGGAGAAGATAAACCTTTTCCCCCCTCTTTTATCTTCCTTGGAAAAACTACAATTAAAGTCACCTCCCACTATAGAAGGAATATCACCCACCAATTCCTTCTCAAGACTCTCACATAAACATTTTCTAGCCCACACATCCTTACTCCCATACACTGTTGCAACATTCCATTCCCCTTATTTGGAATTTGGAAACACCCAAACACAACCTGAGACAAATCAAAAGCAACATCAAAACTACCCTTCGACCACTTCCAATGAATAAGAATATCCCTAGAAGTACCATTAGTAGGATGGTGAAAAAAATCCCAATCCACACTAATAATCCTATTAACATCATTTCTATCCAAACAAGACAACTTCGTCTCTACCAACCTAATAAAAAACACCTTATTATCCCTAACGAACTCCCTAAGATACAAAGAAGCCTCTTTATATTTGGCTCCTTTGCAATTCCAAAATAAGAAAGAAGATATCACAAAATAAGTGGGGAATGGTCCACAACACCATGCCAACCACCTCCTTCTCCTCTTCTTCTTATAGGGATATCATCAATGGACCCTAAAGATTTAACTTCTTTAGCAAGCTTCTGTTTATATATCTACCAGAACTCACATCCAAAACACCACTTATAAGAGATAAACTTTTATCTATTTTCATAGAAGTTTTCACAACTACATCAAAATCTTTTAATGAATGTCCACCATTACCACAAGCTAATGGATTATCTTAAAGAAGAGATGATTCATTATTAATAGGCTTCATATCCATAGCCAACTGAGAATTATGAATTCAAGGATATGTAGAATTATTTGCATTCAAGCATTTAATGCTTCTTTAGCATTACATTCCACCTTCCATTTGCATTACTCTAGAAAGTTCAATTAACTACAGAATTATTGATGCAATAAATTTTATTACCCTTAAAAGTGACATTAATAACCTATACATCTAGCTTCATTTGTTCATCATCTTCATATTTATCACTAGTAGGCACCATAAGCACACTAAACTTGTTTGTATTTTCCAAACAATTATCTTGATTGTCATTCAGCTCACTATCCTTAGTGTAAATGGAATTAGAATCTCCCATACTATTATCTTCAAGTCCATCCAGAGGGGGAACCTATATATTACAATCTTTCTTGTTTAGCTCCTTGTTTCTAAAAGCTCTCCTCTTACTATTATGAAATTTTACGTGGATCCACAGTCCATGTGTAGTTTCAACATATTGCAATTTATTCAAACCACCCTTATTTGCTTCATCTGGAAAGGGAATTTAGGCATCATTATTATGATAATTATTCTTGTCAGAAGCAACATCTACTTCAACTAACCTTATGCCAAATTTTCCACATTTGAAACAAAAAGAATATATTTTCTCATACTCTATTTTTTGAAAAAAGTCCTCCACCCAAACCCTCCATCCAAATACCTCCTAGAAATTTGGCATCTAGATTAATTCGCACACAAACTCTTGTGAATTCCCTTCTTCTCCATTTGAACCAGTTTCAATCAAAGAGCATAGAGACACCGACCTTAGAAGCTATCTTAGTTATATTAATCTCATCCTAACAATGTAGCGGGAGATGCAGCATTCTTATCCAAACAGAAGAAGATAATCCCTTCAATGAAAGAGGGAAAGAAGGAGGCATCCATCTATCAATTCCGACAATATAACCACCCACATACTAAGGACCTCCATTCATAACTCCCTCTAAAGCTTCCGATGAATGAAAAGAACATAAAATCCAATCTAACCCTAGTTATGTTAAATGTAATCCTCCAAATTTGCTCCATTGCTTTCTCAATTCCACACTACAAAATGGAAAGGGAACATTATTTCCTAAAACTTTCACAACCAAAGACTTCTTCAACACTTGAGCATTGGCATTCTCCTGGTCTGAATTAAGCTTCAAAGCAATTCCATCTTCCGACATTTCAGTAGAAACAAGATTCAGATTAACTTTTATATGAGGGTTAATATTCCATGAATTTGGCATATTCTGAATATTCACAGATTCCTCAACCAATACAGACTTATTCATCAAATTACTAGGCTCTATAGCATTCACCATCACAACAGGATTAGTTTGAGCATATGAGATATAATCTAGATTCATGACATTACCAATTGTATGTACAGAAGGATCAGACACATTAGGTGTAGTAAATTTATTGACTTTCAGCTTCAAACCAGAAGACTACGTTTCAAAATCATTCTTCATAGGATTTGGAGTCTTCAATATTGGCTGCGTAGATTTAGGAGTAATTTGATTATCCCCAATCATTTTTGCTTTACCTTTAACCATACTTTTTCATTGCAGCGGTGGTCGAAATCTTTCTCTGATTCGTAAAGCTGAACTCCTCAGAGATATGTTCCAAGATCTTTCTTCAGGGAGCGACGCCGCATCTTTGTAGCGTCCAAATCATCCTGAAAGCCTTGTTACTTGGCCGATGATTGATGGAGAGGAGGAGGAATGACAGACACCGATCACTAGTATTCCTCCTCCGCCATACCTAACTTGTCGCAAAAAAAATAAGAAATATGAAATTAGAAATCCCTTTCTCTCACTAGAAAAAACTTGGCATTTCTCTCACTAGAGAACACCCATTATGTGTTGTATTATATAACCTTATAAGTGTGCTAATCCATAATTGAATGTTAGTCCAAAAAAAATGTCTTTATTTTTTTAAAACAAAATGAGTTGACCAACTTTTGAGAAGGTGATGGCAATCTCCATTGTGCTTCTTGCCATGATCTCACCATTATATACTTGTAGGAAAGCAACAGAGAAAGAAGAAGATGTGGCTGTCATTAGTTCTCATTCTTATAATATTTTGTATTAGTTTATTAGGTTTGATCCATACTATTCATGCACTGAAAACTACATAGATGGTGTAACCACTTTTTCATCTCTATCACCAACTTCTGCTAATGCACACCACATGCAACCTCTCCTATTTATCACTTATCGATAACTCTCCAATTCTCAAATTACCCATATTATAAAAAGAATTTTATTTTCTTCTTAGGGTTGGTAATTGGCAACCCTGGACACAGTGATGGAGCAAGAAATATTTTTATGTGGGGGCACAAATTATCAACACTAAAAAGAACCCTCAACTTTTTTCATACTACATGTACTTGAAATTTATCCTCTTTTTTTTTCAATTTTGAAATCCATTTGTGTCGAAGCTATCACTATTTTCTTTCTCTCCTATTATGGTCTATAATGATAACAAAATAAGTAATAAGCTGCATCTTTGATGAGACTGTATTCTAACCAAGCTTTGTAATCATTAGACTATACATGATTAAATCTTCGTAATTTATTTTAAATTTGTGTTTATGGGAATTCATAATCCCAAGGCCTACAAGGACCTCTTAATAAGTGTGTTCTTCTTACTCTATCCCTATAATTAGTATCATAATCTAAAAATTTTTCTTAATATAGGGTCAATCGATAAATCATCAAAATTTTCTACACTAAGATATTTAAAATATGTATTAGTATGAACACAATAGACATTTTTTTCAACAACTTAGCCTTTCTTTTAAAGTATCTCTCCATATCTATTAGAAAAATATGCTGATATATTATTACATAAAAAGGAATAAACATTTTTGAACAACATAACAAAATATTTTAATGAATATATTGTAATTTATGTGCAAATATTTTACATTCTTCGAATCGAAAACTTTTATCGTCCTCAAGACAATATAAAAAATTTAAATTTTTAAAACCATCTTCTCTAAAAAAATTTTAAATAGATTAGAGATTAAATAAATATATTACACTCATCGGAGAATGATAAGATAAATTAAAAAACTAGTTCATATAAAAAATTAAAATTTACTCGAGTGAAAAAATAAATACAAATTATATGAAAACTTTTTTATTAAAAATATGAAAATATTGTTTTTTAACATTCTTTTTGGCTTTTTGCACATCACAACAAGAGAGATGCTAGAGAGAGATGGCTTTTTGAACATACCGAGAGTAGGAGAGAAAATGAATTTTTAATATGGTTTGCATAAATGGCTATGGGGGGGAGAGAGAGAGAGAGAGAGAGAGAGAGAGAGAGAGAGAGAGAGAGAGAGAGATGTTAAAACTTGTTAAATATGAATTAGGTTGTTAGACCTAAACTTATGTCCCAATGGTTACCAAGAGGGGGGTGAATTGGTAATTTAAAAATCCCTCTTTTAAACCGATTAAATTTTTAATAAAAAGTAAAAAATATTTTTCAACCACGGATAACAATAGCAGTAAAGTAAAAAAGGAAAAGTGGTGGAAAATAAAAGACACAAGATTTATAGTAGTTTGGTCAAACACGACCTACATCCACTCCCTGAAGTTTCCCACTTCACGTATTGCACTATTACCACAAGTGTCTCCCCTTTTCCCTCCACAGCTAGGCGGAGAAACCTTCTCAAAAACTCTCTTCCACCACTACCCGGTGCGGTAGATAACCGTCATTCATTTATACCCTCCAAGTGTTGTTAGAGAATCGTCGTCCTTTTACACCCTCCAAGTGTTTGCAGAGAACCATGGGCTGTTCACACTCTCCAATTGTAGGCAGAGAACCTTCATCCTTTCACACTTCTCCAAGTGTAGGCAGAGAACCCTTTATCTGTTCACACTCCTCGAGTGTTGGCAAATAATCGGATCTTCTTGAAAGATTTTCTTACGAGAATTCTAGAAGGACAAGAGAAAAGAGTGAAGTAATTATAATTTTACAAATGGAGACTCTTACCTTTGAGTATCCAAGTGAATCCTTCATGCTCCAGGAGTAAGAACTCTCCTCCAAATGCTCTCTCTCACTCTCTCCTTAAATCTCCCTTCAGTATGCACGAAGACAAATGAACAAAAAGATTTCTTCACAGTTTTAAGTGGCCCTTTTATAAGAAAGACACGAAAAACAATCCAAAAATTATAAAATTTTAATTTTGTACGTTCATGATCATCTCGTACGATCGATTTTCATACGTACGAATAATGTAAAAACTATTTCATATGACCACAATGTGCGTTGGTACGAACTGCCTTCGTACCTGATCATCATCCCATACAATCATGGTTCGTCTGGTACGAGCTGTTATTTCCAACGTTCGTTGGGACGAAAAAGCAGGACGGATCACAGTTCATAGAATAGAGGACATCATCTTGGGACGATGGGGTCAATTCGTCTGGATGAATAGTTTAAAGCATGAGTCCAGAGGAAATCGTTTAGGGATGAATAGGAAAATTGTCTGGATGAACAGTTCAAAATGAAAAATCTTGAGGACATCGTCCAAGGACGAACATGAAAAATTGTCTGGACAAATAGTTCAAAGTGAGACTAACGGACATGAAAATCGTCTGGACGAATAGTTCAAAGTGAGAGTCCAAAGGACATTGTTCTAAGATGAACATGAAAATCGTCTGGACGACTAGTACAAAGTGAGATTCAAGAAGACATTGTCCAGGGACGAACATGAAAATCTTCTAGATGAATAGTTCAAAGTGAGAGTCTAGAGGACATCATCCAGGGACGAACATGAAAATCATGTGGATGACTAGTACAAAGTGAGAGTCCAGAGGACATCATACAGGGATGAACATGAAAATCTTCTGGATGAATATGACTTAGAAAAATTTTTACTCACCCTCTATTCGTTCCATTTGCTCTTGTCGGAGTATAACTGACCTGATCGTCCCATACGAACATAGTTCATCCGTTCGATCAGTATTAAAAATTATGAATTTTAAATCTCTCCCAAGTGTGTGTGTGTGTGCTGGGTTACTTAATTATAATCACACTCTCTCAGATTCAAGTAATGGTAAAATACACTCCAAGTTACAAAATATTGTTACAAAATATTATAAGAAGATCTTAACTTGAAGTCTTCAATAATCTTGAGTATGATTTCCCTGGAATATTAGTACAGACAAGAGCCAAAAACAATTCTTCTAAAATGTGTTAGGAGAAAATGATAATGAAAACAATAATATTTGGAATCGTCAAAACATATAAGTTACAAGTGTAAAGCATACAAAGCTAAGTAGCAACTCTCTCAATAAACTCCCCCTTTTTTATGATGGTAAAATAATTATCGTTTGTATAATTTTCAAATTCCTAAGTTTCTCCTAAACTCTCCCTGAATAAATAAGCATGTGAGAATAAGGGACATTTTTGTTTGAACTAATCCCAATTTTTTAATTTTAAAATTTTTACACACTCTTTTTTTTTTTTGAAGAAGTGCATCAAATTGCATTAAAAACAAAACAAGAACTAATTACAAGTAAAAAACAGATCACATTCCTCCTTGATTAAATTTAACAACAAGGAAGGAATGCCAAATTTTTTTACACTTAAAACATACAACAACACTCAAAACACACAACAACAAAAATCAAAATATGAGCATAAAAACACTAACAACATGTCAAATACACTTCAAACTAAACATACTTCAAATAATATTTCTCCCTCTTTTTGATAATAGTAAAAAGAGAAGAAGAGACAAATCAAACCAATCCAGAAATGTAAGAAGTCATATGAAAATCCTTTGATAAACGATCCTTTAAAGAGATTGAGTTATATTTACAAATAAAAATTAAATGCCATTAGAGAAATAGAATTATTCATATGATTTAAGTATAGACATAACATAGACAAGAAAAAAATATCAAAATCTTGAATCAGTTTAGACAATGAGATAAGAAAAATCATTGTAAAGTGGATGAATGTAAAATTTATATATATTTCAAAATTTAATGCAAAATAAAATTAAACGAAAGATTAATTTGAGTTTAAAGTTTAAAAGATTGAAGAAAGAACATATACTTGTGGCGCTTTGCACATCTTTTTAATATTTGTGGCACACTTTATGCGTCCTTTTACATGTGGGCTTATTTTGTGCCTCTTTTTAAAATTATAAACTATTGTGTATTCTTTTAATTTTTTTTAACATTTGTACAGTTTCTTGATCTTTCTAAAATCGATAATCTAAAATATCAAATTTCTCTAAATATAATAATATTTTTATTGAAAAGAGAAATAAAAAATAAGAAAACATCAAATTTGCAATAATCATATTAAAAATTATGTTAGTCTAACAAGAAACATGAGATTGACACTCTTAAGTAAATCAAGTTATAACACAACTTAAAATTTTTAAAAATTTAGATTTTCTAATGAATTCAATTTTGTATTGCAATTCAAAATATAGCACTTGTTAGATCAATATTTTAAGAATGATCATATAGGCTAAGACACATTTCTAAAAAGAAATTAAAAACACTAAAATAAGTTAGGATAACTTTTATTGATATCAATGGTAGAATATAGTACATTGTGCATGGATGATATCAATAAAAAGATATTCATGACACAAAAACATAAACACATAAAAACTAATAAATCATATTACATCACAAAAAAAGATAAAAACATAAACACCAACATCACATAACATCCTATCACATCAAGTCATCATATGTAGAGAAAGCATGAAAGAAGTATGATCATCACTCTAAAGGGCCCTGATCTGGACGAGAAGGTTAGTTAAAAATATTAAAATAGATTTTCATCATAGTTATATTTGTATTAAATGATTCAATTTGACCCCCAACCCATATCCTGCTGATATTGATAGTCCTGCTACTGAAGATGAGTTTCAATTTGATCAAAACATTGATCAAAATGACTCTCAAGATGATGAAATTGCTGGACCATATCCTGAAAGTTTTGTCTATGAGCAGGTGCATGTGTATCTCTTCTCCTTTCCTCATCAGAGTCATTACTTAGCACATGTGTATCTTTGTTAAAGATTGCTCGTAATGATGCATCATTGTAGTAGACAGGCTCTTTTAGATTTTAAACAGGGTGACCTAGTTTATACTTCTTCTCTAAAATATAGATTATAAGGTGTCATAAGGCTATATTCTTCTTTCTTTTGTGGGAGACATGGCCAATCTCAAAAAGTCCATACATGTAGTACATGATCATTTATGCTTCATCTATAAGTTGGCTAGTCATAATTAGATATGTCACTATAGAAAGAAGAGGAGTAATATTTACTCGATCACCATCTTTAGGAATAATAGAGGTACGAAGAACATGCTAGATGGTTCGGGCATTTTGATTAAGAGTTGTCACCTTAGGTAAATGAAGCATCCCTCCAAACCCTCTAATAACTTCATTTATCACAGTCCATTCAAAGTTGGAGGAAGAGGTCAGGGTATGGGCTCTAATCCTTTGAGTTCTTAAGTTTAAAAAAACCACCAAATCTTCTTTTATAATCTCTACCTTCTTCTTAAAAACATAAGATCTAATCACACTCTGGTCTAAATTAAAAGACATGTTTACAAGGAAGCACTGAAATGATTCCTTATTTTAGAAGTGGATTAGAGTCAGAATAAAAGCAAACTTGGTAGAAACAAAAGAGCGCACCACTTTAAACGTGAGTTGTTCTTGGAGAAGGACTCTAGAGGGGGTGATTTTTGTGGATACGAACCTAGGGAAAGACTCCTCATTTTCTTTGGACAGAAAGTTCTCTCCTGAAGTTCAAGAGGAAGATCCCCTAGTTAGTTCCATTGCTTGCCTAACTCTTTTGCTTGAACTAGCCATGGAGAAGATCAAGGAGATTAGAAGATTGAAAGGGTTTTTGTAGTGAATGAAGTTTGAGTTCTAAACCTTTCAATTTAAAGAAAAAATGATCGTTCGTACGAACAAAAATAATTTCATCTCGTACGATATTGGGTTCATAAATACGAAATAAAATTTCATATGTATGATTGAATGTGTCCAAAATTGTAATGCCTTTTCAAAATAATGTAAGTTATGAGGCATCCTTTCATACAGGCTTTTGACCAAATGATCGTACAAACGAATAGGTGTTCGTCTTGGACGATTAGTTATTTTAGATTATTTTTATGACAGTTTGAAACATCCCCCACATTGAATTGCCACGTATTCGTATAAATGAACTGAATGTTTAGTTCTATTCACATTAGAGAGAGAAACTCTAGGATTTCAAATCTTGTTTGCTCGGTTCTTGCGGTTTGCGGTGGTTTCTGGCCGGTGCTCAGCCGGATCTCCGGCAATTGGGGGGGAGTTTATGAAGCGTCAGCGGCGGCTCCTCCCTGTGGAGGCTTGGTCAAAGTATAGGAAGGGTTTATCGGCACTGGTTTTTGATTCCTCGGAGGTTTTTAATGGGGGAACAAAAGTTCTTGATGGATTTAATCAGAATTTCAAGAGTTTTAAAGAAAAGCCTTTAACTATCAATGAAGGAGGTCTTTTGGGAAGAAAGGAGGTACCAGTTCTGGTAACAGGCAAGGGTAAGGAGGTTTTCAAGGATGTATCTATGCGACCATCGGAGTTCTCTCCAATTTCGGCTGCTGATGGTGTAAATGTAGGAAGAAGGAATGATGCATCTTCTTCGGGAGAATTGAGGATTTCTTCAAACTTTGATTTTTTTTCAAAATCTTTGCCTTCGTCTCCAGCTGGAATGCTTGTCAGTAAGACAGTTCAGAAAAGTCCAGTTTCTCGGGGTGCAACTGAAGTTGATGTGGTTTTGTCTCAAAGCAAATTAGGTGATGGACCAGTTAAAGGCCTTAAAACAATTTTGGAAGATCTTGCTACAGAAGAAGTGAAAGGAAGAAAAGAACAGGCTCCATCGGCATGGATAAAGAAACCTTACGTGAAGGTTGATAATTTGGAGTTGGGCTCTTTTTTATCAGATGATGGGAAAGTTGTGCTGCTACAATCTGAGAAAGAATTAGAGAATGCAAAACATTTGGAGAAGGCTGTTGTAGTAAAAATTTTTGGTGACAATATTCCCTTTCAAGTTATTAGTACAGATTTACGAAGACAGTGGGAGAAGTTTGGGAAATTCCACATCACTGGTCTGGGTCTTGGTTGGATCCTGTGCTCTTTTGAAGATGCTTCAGTGGTGGAAAAGGTTTTAGCTGGTGGACCGTGGTGGGTTAAAGGCCATGTGGTAGGTCTTGATAGATGGTCACCCAATTTCAACCCAGCTTCTTTAAAGGGAATATCTTCTCCGGTGTGGATTAGGTTGCCCAACCTTCCCCTGCAATGTTGGGACGAGGTCAACATATGTAGGATTGCTTCACTAGTAGGAAAACCTTATCTACTGGATGGAAACTTATTTCAATGGACCAGAAGAGAATTTGCTCGAGTTTGTGTGCGAATTCCTCTGGATTTGAAATTGCCTCAAGGGGTATGGGTGGAAGGTTTAACAAGAAAATTCTTCCAAAAGGTAGAATATGAGGGGATTTCTAAAATTTGCAAGGAATGTGGTAAAGCTGGACATGATGGAAGTTTGTGTTCGAATGAGAAGGTTGGTTCTGATGAAGCAGATAATCAAAAATCAGTCTTGAATGGTGAAAGGAAGTCTACTATGGTGGAATCACAGCTAGAGAAGGGCAAAGGTGAAGAAAGCTCCTGGACTGTGATTAAATACAGTAAAAAGAAGGTGAACAGAGGTATGGATAACAGGAGGTTATTCAATAAAAAATTTTCGGTTCATATGAAGAAATTATATGTTCCCAAAATTGCCAATACCAACCAGAAAAGGAAAATTATTTCTAATCCTGTTGATATGTTCAATAAACCGGAGGAGGTAGCTGGGGCTAATCAAAAGACGATTGAGGAAGTTATTGATGATGGAGATATGATGACAGATAAATGTGTTCACTCAGAAAACTTTCTCAAGGTTGGTAAGGAGTTGGTTACTTCAGTGCTGATTAAGAATCTGTTTGATTCTTTATCAAATTTAGAAGAGGAAGGGAATTTGGTGATCTCAGAAGTTGTAGCTGCTGAAGAGATTGAAGAAGGAGAAGTCTTACGGTCGCCAGCACAACCTCTTATTGGTATGATAGAAGGGAATTTAAAGCAGAATCCAAGATCATCTTTAAGAAAGGAGCATTCTACAAATAATTCAAGTTCTATCAGAAACCAGTCTTTGGAAAAGAAAGTTAAACTTATCAAGGAATTGAAATCCCTTAGTGCAGGTAATATACTTCCTCGTAATAGGAAATGTGAGAGTGGGAAAGTAAAGAAGGTTGGGGGCCCTTCCCCCATGTTTATCCAATGAGTTATCTACTCTTTTGGAATTGTAGAGGAGCCAAGAAAGTAGAGGCTTCTCTATATCTAAAGGAGGTGATCAATGATCACAAGGTGTTCTTTGTTGGTTTGTTGGAAACGAAGATAAATAATTCAGAAAGCACTCAAATTATGAAGATGTTGGTCAGGAGGCCTAATGGTGTTATGGAGGAATGATTTAGCTGCTTTTTCGGTAATTGAGAGTTCTTCTCAAATGGTGGTGGGTAATTTGAATGTAGTTGGCAAAGGATGCTGGAAAGTAGCTTCGGTTTATGGTAGTACTGATGTACAGGAGAGGAAACTGCTTTGGGATAGTCTTGGAAGGTTGTGTTCTGATGATCTTCCATTTGTGATAGGAGGAGATTTCAATTGTGTTGTGTCTCAAGAAGAGAAAAGAGGGGGGAAAAAGTTCATCTTGTCTCAAGGATCCAAGGATTTTCAGAGTTTCTTGATCAATAATGATTTACATGAGGTGAAGTCTATGGGACCGAAATATACCTGGTGCAATAATAAGTCCGGTAGCAGTCGTATTTGGGAGAAATTGGACAGGTGCCTTATCAATTCCTCAGCTTTAAGCAGTATTCATTTAGCATTGGTCAAACACCTCCCGCGCATTGCGTCAGACCACTGTCCCATTGTTTTTGATATTCTCAAGCAAGTGAGCTCGGTGAAGAGAGACATTAAATATGAAGAGGTTTAGGCATCTTATTATGGTGCATCTGCATTGGTAAGGAAAATTTGGGGGAAGAAGTGAATAGGTGACCCGGCGGGAATCTTGAATTTAAAATGTAAAAGGGCTCTAAGAGCTCTATTTTTTTGGAGTAAGGGAAAGCACAAGAACTTGTCTCAGTTGAGTGACAATTTGAAGGCTGAAATTCTAGATATTCAAATGCAAGAAGCGGAAGTGGGGATTTCTTTTGATAAATTACAAGTATTAAGAAGCAAAATTAATGAACTCAACATCACATTGGCAAGGCTTAATACATGGTGGAGGCAAAGAGCCAAAGTAAGGTGGATGGAAGAAGTAGATTGCAATTCAACTTTTTTTCATGATTTTGCTAATGCTCGTCGAAGTATCAACTGGATTCATCACATCAAGATGGCAAATGGAGTTATTACAGAGGATGAAGAAGAAATTCAAAGAACTTTTGAAGATTTCTTTGAGGCTAAATGGCAACATAGGAATTGCAATCTAAGTGGATGGCCGAATCCTATTACTGTCATTAGTGAGGTTGATAGATTTTCTCTTGAAGCAGATTTTACATGTGAAGAGCTGCAGTGGGTTGTAGAGCATTCGGAGAGGAATATTTCCCCAGGACAAGATGGAATTACGTTCTCATTTATTAAAGACTTCTGGAACATGGTCAAGGAAGATGTGTGGAAAGCGGCAGCTCAATTCTTCAAGTCAGGTTTGATGGACAAATCATGGAAAGAAACCTTAATAGTATTAATTCCAAAAATCAAATGTCCTCAAGAACCTACTAATTTCAGACCTATTAGTCTTTGCATGACTATTTACAAAATAGTTGCTAAAATGCTATCTAATAGATTGGAGAAAGTTATTCATAAGATTGTCTTGGTGGATCAAGCGGCTTTTGTCAGAGGACGTTCACTGTCAGATCATGTTCTTCTAGCCCAGGAAGTTTTTAACAGATTCAGATGGTCTAAGTGTAATAAGGGGTTGTTGGCTATTAAATTAGACATGGAGCAAGCTTACGACAGCATGGGATGGATGACATTAAGGCAAGCTCTGTTTCGCTTCAATTTTCCGGTAAAATTTATTGATCTTCTGTTGCAGTGTGTTCTTAACCCCAATTTCTGCATTTTGATTAATGGAAAAAAGACTAATTGGATTGAAGGAAAATGTGGATTTAGGTAAGGTTTCCCTTTATCCCCATTTTTATTCATTTTATGTTCCCAAATTTTTTCCGATGCCTTAAGTGGAAGGATTGGAAATGGAATTTCTGTTTCACGTCTTGCTCCAAAGGTGTCTCATTTATTTTATGCGGATGACGTGTTATTATTTTCTGAGGCCAACTTGAAGGATGTGAGGGAACTGAAGATGATTATCTCCAAATATTGTGAATGGACGGGTCAGAGGGTGAATGAGTCCAAATCCATGATTATCTTTGGCAAGTATATTAGAACTAGAATAAAAAAGGCTGTGGTTAAAATTTTGAATTATAAGCAGGTTAAAGAATTCAGTTACTTAGGGGTTAAAATGGCCTTAAGAAGATTGAAAACGGTGGATTTCCAGAGTTTGCTGGAAGCAGCTACCTCCAAGTTGAATACATGGGAGAAGAGAAATATTTCTTTAGAAGGACGTTTGGTGCTTGTTAAGTCAGCATTTCTATCTTTGCCGGTGTTCTTATCTTCTTTATCTCTAGTTCCTCTAAGCATTCTAAAGGAATTTGATAAGTTGTGCAGGGGATTCTTATGGAGTAAGAATAATGGCAAGCCTGGAATTCATTATGCCTCTTGGGAATTGCTGTGTAAGACTAAAGATGAAGGTGGCCGCGGATTGTATTCAGCTGTTGAGAAGGTCGGGCCACTTAGAGCCAAATTTGCTTAGAATTTCATAAATAACCTAGATTCTTTGCTGAATCAGGTGCTAAAGACTAGATATGGTGGAGATGTTTGGTCTACCTCGGTTAAACCTGCTTGCTCTACTACTTGGAAGATTATAAAGATGGGATCTAATCATCTAAGGAAAGCGGTTAGATGGCAAATTTCAAATGGAGATTCGATAAATTGGTTATATGACACTTGGATCTTAAACAAATGTATAGCTAGATGGCCGACTTTTGTGAATGTACAGGAAGATACAGATTGCAAACTCAACTTTTTCATTGAAGGAGGTAGTTGGAAGGTGGAGAATCTAAAAGAGGTATTCGGAGAACATCTCATTGATTTAATCCTGAAAATATAGATTGAGGACGGTGGGAATTCTGATAAATTAGAGCTGATTAATAAGTTTTCAGGGAGATCAATCACATCTCTTTCTACCAATGAAGATGGGATTCATGAAGATAAAGCGGCTAACTGGAATTGGATGAAGAGATTAAATCTTAATTCAAAGATTGAGCTCTTTTGGTGGAGGTTGTATAACAATGCTATTCCATCGAACTTCTTGCTGGCTAAAAGAAGGATCAGTTCTTTCTATGGTTGTCCAAGGTGCCGTGAACTTGTAGAAGATAATAACCATATTGGAGGACAATGCGTTAAAATCAGGAAGGTAATTGCTCTGTTAACTGAATGGGGATTTTATATCCCGTTTTACCAATGCTTTGAGGATTGCTTAGAAGGTCTTCAGAAGATGATTGGGAGAGAAGATCTAGCTACAAACCTATACTGTACAGTGATTTGTTTGGTTTGGAAGAGTAGGTGTAAACTGATACATACAGATAAGGAGGATTCGGATACCTCAATAGCTGCCAATGATATTTCTTATGCTGTTCGGAGAAATTTTTTGAACTTGCAACTGGAAAACTGGGATACCAACCAGCTTCGGCTGTCTACTCATTGGCATCCCCCACCTCCCGGATGGATTAAAATCAATGTAGATGGTATTCTAAAGATGAACTGCAGGGCTGGAGTCAGAGGAGTAGCTAGAGATGACAAAGGCCGGTTCCTGCTTGCTTTTGGGAATTCACTTCAACACTGGGATGCAGCTCAAACAGAACTTTGTGCTGTGCTTTTTTTGAAGAATGTGGTGAAATATTGGATTTTTGAAGCACAAGGAGTCATCATTGAAGGAGATAATAAAAACATCATCAACTTGCTTCAGAAGTCTATCAAAAATTGGAAGGATAACAGAGCTATTGAAGATAATTTGGCGTTTTTACTAGATTTTAAGCAAGTGATTTTGTCTTATTCTAGTAGAAGTGGTAACAAATTAGCGGACATATGTGCTAATTTATCTTTAGAAGGATCTTTTTTATGGGAAGATCTTTTAAACAACTCCATTCCTCCTTTGTTTTTACATTGTCTAAAGGAGGAGTGTGATGCAATAGGGAGATCTTGAGTGAGTTGTATCAGTTTTTTGTTCTCCTTTGGGTTTAATGCATTTTGAGGCATTGGTTTAAAAAAAAAAAAAAACTGAATGTTCGTACATACGATCAGAAATAAAAAATTAATCTTTATCGGTATAACCTTCTACATGCGTACAAACAATTGAATACATATCGTCTGGACGATCGTCACAATCGTACAGACAAAATTTATTGAAAACTAAAAAATTGCATGCAAACTGATCGAATCAATAGATAATACTCTACACAATTCTTCCCGTATGAAAATAATTTCGTACAGATGATTGGCACACTGAAATTTTCATTCCATAGCTCAAAATATAGGAATTTTGATGTGAAAAATATTTTTAACAGTCAAACAAGAAAAATTCAAAAACAAACACGAACAAAAAACTGAATAACACATGGAAAAATCACAAAATTAGAAAATAAACAACAAACTAACAAAAACACACATCAATGTTGCAGAAATATTTTAATTAATCATTCAAATCAATCACACCAAATCTTATTCTTAATGTACTGAAAGTATCAAAGGCTAGTGGTTTTGTAAAAATGTCTGCAAGTTGATTTTCAGTTGAAACATGAATGAGTTCAATTTCTCCTTTGGATACATGATCCCTTATGAAATGATGCTGATGTCTAAATGTTTGGTTCTTGAATGTTGAATAGAATTTTTAGAAATAAAAATAGCACAAGTATTATTACAATAAATGGGAATAGTGCCTATTATTAATCCTTAATCAATCAACTGTTATTTCAACCAAAGTACTTGTGCCACACAACTTTCTAAGGCAATGTATTCAGCTTCAGCAGTTGATAGGGCTACAGAATTTTTATTTTCTATTGGACCAAGAGACTAAAGAATTTTTAATAAATTGACATGTTCTAGAAGTGCTCCTATCAACCATAATACCTGCAAAGTCTGAATCCGGATATCCAATTATTTTAAATAAAGAGCTATACTTAGGATACCAAATTCCTAAGTTTTGAGTTCCCAAGAGATACCTTAAAATTCTTTTTATTGCTGTCAAATGTGATTCTTTTAAATCTAATTGAAATCTAGCACATAAGCAAACACTAAACATGATATCAGGTTGGCTAGCTATCAAGTGAAGTAAAGATCCAATTATTCTCCTAAATTTTTTTTTATCAACAGGTTTTCCCTTAGGATCTTTATCCAATTGAACTGAGGAACTCATAGGTGTACTAACAGGTTTAGCATTATCTATTTCATACTTTTTGAGAATGTCCTTAACATATTTCAACGGACTAAGAAATGCACCCTCCTCAATTTGCTTAATGCTAAAGCCTAGAA